>NW_026605181.1:0-47443 GCF_945859685.1 Eupeodes corollae
TTCTTCGAGCTCTTGGACAAGACATATGAGCAGTGCCCTGGCTATGACATTAAAATTGTCTTAGGAGATTTTAATGCCAAGCTAGGAAGAGAAGACATATTTGGTGTCATAATCGGGAGATACAGCCTGCACGACACCACCTCCGACAACGGATTCAGGCTGGTTGATTTTGCTGCGGGGCGAGACGTTCTGGTAGCTAGTACGCAGTTCACGCATTTTAATATTCACAAGGGGACATGGAAATCTCCTGATCAATCAACCGTCATCCAGATTGACCACATTGCGATCGACGCACGGACACTTCTCCAGTATCCAGGATATCCAAACATTCCGAGAGGCCAACATTGACTCGGACCACTACCTCGTTGTAGCCAAGGTACGGCTACGGATATCCCGATCCAAGCCAAAACAAGGAAGTACTGTGAGAAGATTCGACGTAAGACGGCTACAATCGCAAGAGACTGCCATGTCCTTTTCCGATCGAGTCTCTAATAACCTTCTAAGGAGTCCTATGCTTCCTGCATTAAGCATTGAAAACCAGTGGCAACATTGCCTTGCAGCCATCAGAGATGCCGCCTCTGAAGTGCTAGGTTTCACACGGCCACCACAGCGAAACCCCTGGTTTGACGACGAATGCCGGCAAGCTCACGCAGCGAAACAAGAGGCATACAAAACGGCGCTGCACAAACGGACGAGAGCTGCTCGCGAGCTCTACGAGCAGAAGAGGAGAGAGGAACACCGGCTTCTTAGACGGAAAAAAAGAGAGCATGAGAAGCGCGCGATCGAGGAGATAGAGGGGATGTCACAAGAGGAATGGGGTTCGTAAATTTTACCAAAAAGGTAAAAAAAACCTCCCAAGGGTACCAGCCACGAACCGAAGCCTGTAAAGACAATCAAGGGAACATCGTAGTAGAACCACAGTCGATGCTAAGAATATGGAAAGATCACTTCTCCCAATTATATAACGGCGATGACGAACCGAATTCCGCTGTAAGGGAGATAGAACCACTCAACCTCGGCGACGCAGATCAACAATTCCGCCCACCCGACCTTGACGAAGTGAAGATAGCTATATCTCAACTTAAGTCAAACAAAGCTGCTGGAGCTGACGGCATCACCGCCGAACTATTCAAAGCAGCAGGCGATGACTTGGTAGGGAGCATGCACCAACTCATCTGCAAAATTTGGTCGGAAGAAAGCATGCCCGATGAGTGGAATCTCAGCATAGTGTGCCCGATTCATAAGAAAGGAGACCCTCTTAACTGCGCCAACTACAGAGGCATCAGTCTTCTTAACATTGCTTATAAGATCCTCTCTGCCGTATTATGTGAACGTCTGAAGCCATTCGTCAACAACCTGATTGGTCCTTATCAGTGTGGCTTCAGACCAGGAAAGTCCACAATCGACCAAATATTCACACTACGGCAGATCTTGGAAAAAACCCATGAGCTTCAAATCGATACCCACCATCTCTTTATCGATTTTAAAGCCGCGTATGACAGCATCTATATCTATATCTACCGAGCAATGTCTAGTTTTGGCATCCCTGTCAAACTTATCCGTTTGTGCAGAATGACGATGGAGAATGCACGCTGCTCTATCAAGGTCGGAACAGATCTTACCGATGCATTTGATGTCAAAAAAGGTTTTAGACAAGGCGATGCACTGTCATGCGACTTCTTCAGATCTTCTACGCAGATGATATTGACATAATTGGAAGATCAAAGCGTGATGTCAGTGGAGCTTCTTTGAGCATTGCGACGGAACCGAAGAAGATGGGTTTAGTGGTCAATGAGGGCAAGACCAAGTATATGCTGTCATCAAAAAAGGACACTGACCAACGACTTTTTGGACAAAACGTCACCATGGACAGCTATAACTTTGAGGTAGTTAAGGACTTTGTCTACCTAGGCACCACTATTAATGCAGACAACGACACCAGCGCTGAAATCAAACGAAGAACAACTCTTGCAAATCGCTGCTTCTTTGGACTTAGAAGGCAATTGAGAAGTAAAGTCCTCTCTCGAGCATGTAAAATCACCATCTATAAGACACTCATCATCCCGGTTCTCATCAATGGCGCTGAGGACCCTGTCAAAGAAAGATGAGAGCGTCTTAGGATGCTTCGAGAGAAAAATTCTTCGGATGATTTTTGGTCCCGTACGCATAGATGGAGAATGGAGGAGAAGATATAACGACGAACTGTACGGGCTGTACAGCGACACTGACCTAGTTAGAAGAATTAAAGTCCAACGGCTTAGATGGCTAGGTCATGTAGAGCGGATGGACATCAACGCTCCAGCCCGGAAGGTCTTCCAATTCCTAGGGACGGCGCAGTAGAGGAAGACCGCGACTCAAGTGGCGCAACCAGGTGTTAGAGGACCTCAACCAACTTGGCGTGCGAAACTGGAGACAGCTAGCTAGGGACCGAGCTGGCTGGAGACGCTTGTTGGTTGAGGCCCAACATTTGATTATACTATGGAAACGATTTCACTTTTAGGTTGTCCACAACGGAACCTTTCAACTACTTGAAGCCAAATTCCGCCGATTATATGCTTCCTGACTATATCCCTCAAGTCAAATACAAACCTGAAAAGTATAAAAAATTGTAAACAAAAATGGTCCAGTCTCAACACCGTTTATACTAATGAGTCAAATGAACTTATTAACACCTTTAACTCCCTCTCCTTCCCTACATAGTTAAAAAATAACGCTGAACACACGGGTAATAACTGTCATCTATATCGTATCATCTATGATATGACTTTTATAAAAGCCTTTTTATAGATGATTAATGTTTTCTAAATAGACCCATTGATGCACGATGGACACTTACGAAACCTTAATGATTTCATGTTGCATAAAATCAAAAACATGGAAACTACTAGAATCAGCGTTTTCCTCAATTCAAATGATCAGCTTACTGTACTAAAGATCTAAAGGTAAAATTGATTTTAAATGCACACCAATCGACAATCGATCACACTTAGAACTCCTCTACCTCTCATCAAATAAATCAATTATGATTCTAAAGCAAATAATTTCCTTCCACTTCCATCACTGTCATTAATTTAATTTTACCAGGATATCCCACTCCTTGCTTCAACAAGTACAAGGTCTAATGATTTTGACAGTTTATTCTTTCTTCTGGATTGATGCTCAACCAAAAAGTCAAAATTATTAGAGATATTTCCTCGTATTTTTGTGTCTAATTTAATAATTGAGAATCATCGCTATAAATGTACCTCCTTGTATGCATTCATGGAAAAACATATTTAGAATTTCTTCGATTATTATATGAACACGGAGTCTGAGTCCTGAGATGAGATCGGAATACACCTTTCCTAATCTGATTTGACAAATAATAAACATGAAACATGTGGGGAAGCTACCATATTGGGAAGGAATTATTTGTTGTTTGGGAAAAACGAAAACCAAGACAAACCACCTTTATATTTCGTTCGAATTCCGATCGAGTAAAAAGCAATCATCATCATCATCGTCGTCCTTGTCGTCCTTGTCGTCGTCATCGTCAGCATCTCATAAGGGAACTCCGGATTTGGGGGTTTGAGTTCAGGATATGGGTAATAGGTATGGGTACCCACCAAACAATTTTCCATCCGTTTCGTCTCTAGTTGTTTGTTAGAGCTTGTACCTATACGAGGATAGGTAGGTCCTGTACGTACGAATATATATTTTCCCTCAAAAATTTCGTTCAGACATTTTCATCATTGAACATTTTACGAACACCTGTTATTGCCTGAAACACTATACAAAACACATGTTCTATTTTGGAAACATTTCCGTTTCAGTTGGCACACAATTCTCGTATACAGGAACCAAACTCAACTCAACTCAACTCCAGAGGAAGGAGAGATGATTGCTTAGAGCACGGATGGCTAAATCCTTGCTTTGAATTGCTCTCTACTATTTTTTTTTTTGCTTTTTAATTTGTTTTTATTTTTATTTTTTTGGTAACAAAAACCAGGATAATGGGAGAACCAGTGTGGTCATATTATGGATTTTTAAAACATTTGTGTTTTACTAAAATCATCGTGTTGATAAAGAAACTAAAACATGGTCGTACCTTTAAAGGAAATGTTTTGTATTTAATTTAGATCTTCTGTGTTCTAGTCGAGGTTTGAAGTTGGAGATATTTGTGTCGCACAACATTTAAAAGTTGACAATTTTTCAAGGCAAGTAAAAATGGCACCAATGATGATTTTTACGCGAAGTGGTAAGTTTAAAAATTGGGTGAAATGATAAATTTACAAACAAAAAATTAATAAAAGTTGGTAAAAATTGATTTACGACTCAAATGTGCTTTCAAAAATTTGAGATTATGGCTTTCAACTAATTTAATTTTATGAGCAATATTGTTTTCAATATTCGATAAAATTTTGAGAAAAATCAAGAAAAAAAACTAAAAAAAAACGCATAAATAAAAGTTTTTGAAACATTGAATTTCGGCTCAAATACTTACTTACTTGGTGGCGCTACAGTCCTGTGTGAACAACGTCCTCACCCAACGAACTTCTCCATCTAGCTCAGTCCCTAACGAGATGTCTCCAATTGTACATTTCATGTTGAGTGAGGTCACTTTCCACTTGCGAGTGTCACCTGATCCGCGGTCTTCCTCTACTGCGCTGTCCAGTGGATTCGAAGACTTTTCTTGCGCTCTTCGTGACACACCCATCTTAGTCGTTGAATTTTTACCCTCCTGGCTAAGTCAACATCGCTGTACAACCCGTACGACTCGTCGTTCCATCTTCTCCTCCACTTCCCATCTATGCATAAGGGACCATAGATCACACAAAGACATTTTCTCTCGAAACGAACCGAGGTGCTTTCATCCGATTTTGTCATAGTCCATGCTTCTGCGCCGTACACTTTGGTCCCTCGAGAGAGGGATTTGCCACTCAATTACTTTCTGTTGCGGTTAGCAAGAGTTATTCTTCGTTTGATCTCAGCGCTGGTGTTGTTTTCTGCGTTAATAGCGGAGCCTAGGTAGACGAAGTCCTTGATAACCTCAAAGTTACGTCTTTCGATGGTGACATTTTGACCAAGAAGTTGGTGTTGTAGGTCCTTTCTTGACGACAGCATGTAATTTGTTTTGCCTTCATTTACCGTTAAACCTATTTTTGCCGCCTCTGCTTCAATACTCACAAAAGCCCCATTGACATCACGCTGAATTCTTCCCATTGTGTCTATGTCATCAGCATAAGCTCATAACATGGAGATACTTTTGAAAAATAGTGCCTCTAGTGTTGACGTGGGAGCTCTGCACTATTCTTTCAAGTACGATGTTAACAAAATCCCATGACAGCGCATCACCTTGTCTAAAACTTTTTTTGACATCGAAAGGTGCTGTTAAGTTGTTTCTAACCATTATGGAGCAGCGTGAATTCTCCATGATCATCCTGCACAAATGGACGAGTTGGGCAGGGATGCCAAAACTAGACATGGCTCTACAAAGCTCGTCTCGTAGATGCTGTAATATGAGGCCTTGGAGTCGATGAAAAGATGGTGGGTGTCGATTTGGTGTTCTTGTGTTGTTTCCAGGGTTTAAATACTTGATCGAACCTGGACTTTCCTGGTCTAAAACCATACAGATATGGACCTATCAGGTTGTTGACGATGGGCTTTACACGTTTACATATTACGGCAGAGAAGATTTTGTAAGCGATGTTAAGTAGACTGATTCCTCTATAGTTGGTGCAATTAAGAGTGTCTACTTCTTTCAGGATCGGGCAAACAATGCTTAGGTTGCATTCATCGGGCTTGCTTTCTTCCGACATATCTTACAGATAAGATGGTTCATGCTCCTAACCAACTTATCTCCAGCTGCTTGGAAGAGCAAGGCATACAAACCATCTGCTCCAGCGGCTTTATTAGACTTCAGCTTAGATATGGCAATCTTTACTTCGTCTAGGTCGGAAGGATGGGATTGTTGGCTTTCGTAGTCTATGTTGAATATATCATTTTGCCTGACAGCGGAATTTGATTCGTCGTTGCCGTTATACAGTGTGCAGAAGTGGTCCTTCCATATCCTCAGCATTGACTGCGGTTCCACTATGATTTTCCCACTTTTTTCTTTGCAGGCTTCGGTTCTAGGTTTATGTACCTGTGAATTTCGTTTCACCTGTTCATAAAACTTTCGAACCTCATTCCTGCTTTTATACCTCTCAACATCTTCGACCGCACGCTTCTCATGTCCTCTCTTTTTCCTTCTGAGAAGTCGGCGTTCCTCTCGCCGCTTCTGTTCATAGAGCTCATGAGCAGCTCTCGTCCTTTTTTGCAGCGACTCTTTGCGTGCCTGTTGTTTGGCTGCATTTGCCTGCTGACATTCCTCATCAAACCAGGGGTTCCTTTTTGGTGGCTGTTTGAAACCCAGCACATCAGAGACCGCTTCTCTGATTGCCTCTTGGCAATGTTGCCACTGGTTTTCGATACATTGTGTTGGCGGCAGAGAACTTCGAGAGAGGTTACTTGTAACTCGGTCGGAAAAGGATTTGGCGATTGTAGCCGTTCGACGTTGTACCTTCTCCCGGTTTTGCCTTGGGTCTGGAAATCCGAAGTGGCTACAACGAGGAGGTGGTCCGAGTCGATGTTAGCTCCTCGGAAAGTTCATACATCCATAATGGTGGAAGCGTATCTGGCGTCGATAGCAATATGGTCAATCTGGTTGACGGTAGATTGATCTGGAGAAGTCCAAGTTCCTTTGTGAAAGTTGAGGTGTGGAAAACGCGTGCTGGCTGTCATGACGTTTCGCCCCGCAGCAAAATCTATGAGCTTGAATTCGTTGTCGGAAGTGTTGCCATGCAGGCTGTTTTCCCCGATGATTCAAATGAAGATTTTTCCCTCCCTAGCTTGGCATTAAAATGACACAGGACAAATTTTATATCGTATACCATACATATGTTTTGTCTAAGAGCTCGAAGAACAAATGTTTGGTGTTGTCATCCTTCTTTTCTTTAGGGGCGTGCGCACATATCAGGCTAATATTGAAGAATTTAGCCTTAATGCAGATGGTCATTAGGTGGTCGTTGAAGCAATGACAAAGCCGCATCCAAATAAGAGCGTTTGGTTTTCTCGGTAGCAGTCACCATAGTAAATATCGCAGTTTTTCATCCTCTTTTTGCCCACCCCATCCCATCATATTTTCTGGATTGCTGTGATATCTGCATTATAGCATTCTAGGACCTCCGCTAATTCTTCAACTGTACGTGTTCTATCATGGGACCTAACTTTCCACGTACATACCTGAAGTTTGTTGTCCTTAATTAGTTTGCATGGGTTATCAACAGTAAATCCGTCCCTATCCAAGGCTTGTTGGTGCTTCGCAACTATGATGTTCTTACGTGGTCAGAAAGTCACCCCGACGACACAACCCCCAACCTGGAATACCAGATTCTTAGTATATTTCCAAGGACGGGGAGCCAATCCAACAGTCCGTTTACTCATACAAAATTAAAACCTACAAATAATAGTACGGAAATATGCTACTAACATTTGTAATAATAGATTTTGAAATCAAACTACTTAATCACTGAAATCTGTTCATTGGTTTTGGAGAAAACATAAAACGGAAACGACATAAAAAATGAAAAAAAGCGTCTTACCCAAATTGGTTGAATACCTAAATTTCCATATTTCGAGTCAATCGACCGAATGGTTTGGTCTGTAGCGGAGAAGACAGGTAGACAGAAAGACTGAAGACGGAACCCGGGGCTCACTTTTTTCGACTTCCCTATACCAGCGTAATATCATTTTTGTGTAAAATCTCGAGTTTGAAATGTTTTGCGTATGCAAAACTTGCTTTATAGTTCCTCCTCGCATATGTAAGTGAAAACTAAATAATATGAAAAAAAAATATGATAAACAGTAAGCAATACAGAAGTTTAATTCTTTGAGCACCAATTATAAAAAAAATTAAACAAAATGTTGATTCTGAAAAAAGTGGTGCAATTGAAGACGACATAGTGGAACCAACGTTTTGATATTTTGATGCGATGCAGTTTCTTAGAAACTCGAAGGTAATATTCACGTTACAAAGCATTATCAATAAAGAAATCATCACTCAGAATGATGTCTACACGACAAAAGTATCAGCTTTCAACTAAACTATGGTACAGAATATTGAATCGTCTGTGGGTGCCTGCCCATGCCCAATAATGAGCTTCTAGTGACAACTTAAACGCACTTTAACTCATTTTGTTAAATGCTGTTGAATTGAATCAGCTGTTCCTTAAATGGCACATATTAGACAACAAGAACTGTTTTTGAGTAATCAAAAATTATTTCTTTTTTATAAACTTGCTAAAAAATTTTAAAAAGTTAATATTCAAAAATATTATGAACGAATACCTTTTACTGATTCGCTTATTTCGAAAAAAAAATGATTGTTTTTTTGTTTTCTTAAACAAAACAGAAATTCTTGTAATTGAAAGTCACAATGACGTTTCGTTAAGTATGCTTAAACTTAAACCCGCTTCTCGTGGTTGTCTGAAAATTTAACCAATTCTGGAATTGCTGATACACTAGCATTTTGTAACATTGACAAAGCAGTTTCAACTTTTTATAGGATCCTTAATTATTGTTTTGAAAAAATGTAACGATAAAGAAATCAAGAAATACAAACTTTAGCCAACCTTGGTACACGAAAGAATTGAGTTTACTGCGTAACAAAAGAAATAAGGCAAGGAAAACGTATCTCAAAACTCTGTCTCCAGTCAACTTCTCTTTTTATGTTGAACTCTTTAACCAATTTAAATCTCTTTATAATTTTGTATATGTTTGTTATGTTACTGATTTAGGCACCTCTTTGAAAGAGAATCCTAAATAATTTGGAATTTTGTAAACTCAAAGAAAAATCAGATGGCTTTCCAGTTAACTTCACTTACTAGAACCTTTCGTTAGATAAAACTGTTGATATCTGTAACGCTCGCGCAACGGATTTTCCGTGAGTCATTTGTAAATAGCCCTCAAGACTTTGATGAAGTATATTTTCAAAATCTTCACACCTTTTCGCAAACTAGCTATATGTACATACCTGCGCTACAGAGTACTATCCTTGATCTTTTATCTGCGTTGAATGATGACTGCTCAGCCGGTCCTGATGGTATTCCCCCGAAAGTACTAAAAAAGTGTAGTAATGCTCTAGTCGAACCCCTTACGTTTTTATTCAAACTTTCTCTAAAAACAGGCAAATTTCCCAGTAAATAGAAGAAGTCATTTCTAACACCAATTTTAAAGAAAGGTAACAAGTCGGATATAAGCAACTACAGGCCCATTGCAAAGCTTTCTTGCATTCCTAAAGTATTTGAACAAGTTGTTTGTGAAAGCGTAGCATATTTTAGCAAAAAATATCATTTGTGAACAGCAACATAGTTTTGTGAAAAAAGATCAACCGTTACTAATCTCCTTACATTCTCAAACATATGTTCAAACGCTTTAGAACAAAGTTATGAAGTTGACTGTGTATACACTGACTTTTCTAAAGCGTTTGACCAACTTAGGCACGGAATTATTTTATTTAAACTTAAGGCTCTTGGTTTTCCACCATTTTTCTTAGCTTGGATTAATTCGTACCTTGAAAACAGATCCTACGAGGTAAAATTTAGAAATTGTCATTCTGAACCTTTTGTTGCTCAATCTGGTATTCCCCAGGGAAGCCATCTTGGCACTTTTCTGTTCACCCTGTTTTTTAACGATGTATCGTCATGTCTACGCTCAAGTGAAATTCTCATTTTTGCTGACGATATGAAGATTTTCCAAATAATAAAGTGCACCCATGATCGTATTCTTTTACAAGACAATAAATTTGAAGATTTAGGTGCACATTTCTGTTCCAACTTAGAGTTTACACATCACATTAATTTTATTGTTAATAAGGCAAATTCTATGCTTGGTTTTATAAAACGCTGGGCAAAGGAGTTCAATGATCCCTATGTTACCCTTTCTTTGTATAATTGCCATGTTCGTCCTCATCTTGAATATGCTTCGCAGGTATGGACTCCCTATTACGAATGTCATAGAAATATAGCTTAAACTGTTCATCGATATCACTTATGATGAGCTTCTGATCGCAGTTTAACGCTTGCTATAAGCTTACTTCTTTCTGAAATTCTGAAGTTAAAAAAAAAAAAAAAAATTAAAACTTTTACAAAACATTGATAATAATATTTTGTGTAAGCTAAGAGTTGAATTTCTCTAAAAAATTGATATAAAGTTAGCAACAATATTTTGCCTTTTGATAAAATAAGCTGAAACTTAAAACTAACCTAAACTACCTATAAACTACTTTAAACTAGAACAACCACAGCAGCAAATCTAACTATCTAACATTTTTTGTTTTACTTTATACTTTTGTCCTTATTTCATGCTTTTTTTTGTATTCAACTTAAAACTAAACTCTAAAACTATAAAACAAGTATTTAAGCCGGCCAAAGCTTAAAACCCCTCTCCGACTACCCGCTATCAAGTGCCAATTGAAGCCATCAAAACTAGTTCTCCTGCTTCACCCTATCAATTCGGTCCCGTTCGGACACAGACCTACTGAACCAAAGGAGCTCTGCTTCACCTTGTGCCATGGATGGCGCCCGATTGTAGAGGAGTCGCCTATCCACGGTTTGTCGTCTGACGTGGTAGATTAGCGGCAATGCAACCGCATCTACCTAAGAAGAGGAGTGCTTCTGGTGGAATGAAGCCGCTTAAGCGTGCACTCTCAAAATACTCTTCGGTCAGAAAGAACGCCCCGAAAGTTAGATTGTTGGTCAAAGACATAGCTCTTTCAATGTGACGAGTGTAGCACGAGTTTTATCATGAAATTGTCACTTCTATTGATTCGATCTCCGTTGTTGTTCGGTATAAGCCGGTACAGCGTGGTAAGCACTGCCGCTCGAACATCGGAAACTTCTCCATCTGGGAAGGGGCAACGTTGAATCACACAGGACAACCACAAACTATTATCGGTCGTATGAGGGCCATGTAGTAAATTACCTTCACTCTGGGGCCCTAGCCAGAGCAGAATTCATATATACTGATCTAACCAGATACCGAGCTACTTCACTACATTTTTGCTCGTTAATCGCTGCCCGTAAAGATCAATCGTATCTTGCACGTATCCCTCGTGACCCTAACCAACGGATTCCGGAACAGAATTGTCTCTGATTTCTGGACATTTATTTTCAGTTTCCAGTCGTCGCAATATCGCTGAATCTTGTCGAAATCAATCTGCAAGAGAATTCTAATAACCTCAACCTTTCGGGCCGTTCTGTACGCAATTAGATCGTCAGCGTAGACAATTGCCTTTGTAAGACTACCTATCAGATCGCTGGTGTAAATGCTGACGAGAATCAGCGAATTCACCGCTCCCTGTTGAGGACCATTTTTAGTTAGGATGTTGTGGTATGTTGTGGTAGAAGTTACACTGCCACTTTTAACAACAAACTTTCTACTGTGAAGCATATCATAAAATGGCTTGCTTATGCCAAGCCTGCTCAGTTTTAGGTAAAGGCCCTCTAACCATACGGTTTCAAAGGCCTTTTCCAAATCAACCAAAACAGCACCTGTGCATTGTTGTTTTGATTTATTCCATTGGATATCAGAAACGAGTTTAGACGCAGCATGAATTGTGTCATTACCCGCCTTGAACCCGACCTGTTTATCCGGAATTATTTTGTTGTGCACAGCCCATTTAGTCAGTGCCCTATTGATGATCTTTTCAGAAACTTTGCTGATGCTCTCAAGAAGACTTATCGACCGAAGATTTGACGGGTTGGAGAATGAACCACATCAGTCTTACAATGCTCTGTATAATATGCATTATTCAGTGCATTATTGAAGAGTGTGGTGTAAATGTCAACTGCTTCCATCGGTAAATGTCTTAATACAAGGTTGGATATACCATCGACACCTGCTGACTTTTAGTTTTTTATTGAGTTGAAGATGAGTTGAAGCTCGATCTTCGTCACTAACAAGGGACTTGGTTCCGTTTGCTCGGCGATTATCGCTTTTGCCAAGGAATCGTCATTGAACCGTCTGAAACCGCGGTTCTCAGATCGCCATTGTGTCATATCATTTCGAAGGTAAAAGTAATTAAGTAGGGCTCTGTTTTCCAGGGCGAATGCTAACATTCACCTTGTACACTTGCTGGAAAGCAGCTCCCACCGCCTCCACTTTTTCCTTCGGATCTTCAAATAAGTAAGTAAGTAAGTAATTCATTTATTGATTTTATAAAGTAATAACATGATTATTACAAAAATGAATTTATAAGCTATGGCATTGCCGTCAGCTCAGTTGGCAATAATATTTTAACAATTTAATTTCTTTTTTTTTTTTTTTTTTTGGTTTAAGAAGTTTACATTACAATTTTGTTTTAATCAAATTCAGTTATCAATAACATTCTATAATTATATGCACTTTTTAAGAATAAATAAAGATTTTTCCAGTTCGGGCCATTTAGCAAATTAACTGTTTCTTGCACCGTTAAATATTTAGCTCCTAAATATTGTTGTCTTTGTACTGCATAAATTGGGCACACTCCAATAAAGTGAAAGCAGTCCTCTTTTGATTTGAGGTTACACAATGTGCAAAACCGATCAAAACTTCCATTATATGGTGCACCGTTTAGCCCAAGGACCTCGCATCTAGTTTTAAATATTAAAGAGATTTGTTGGTAACTATGCGAATCACAAAAATAGTTATCAGCTTCTAGATTATAGTTGAGTTTTGAGTACAAGAATCTGCTATCCGACTGCTGGGCTTCCGCTACAAGCAACGCTCTCTGATTATCTTCAAACTTTTGTATTGTACGATACAACCGATCTTTTATTGTTATTCTATCGCCGGGAATTATGTTGGTATTTTCTCCATAGACTTCGCCAAGATTTCGCCATTTCTCCATCCACCAATCTTTATTTCGGATTTCATACTGTAGCATTTTCCATACGAGTCGTGATTCGGGGAAGTCGAGTACTTTTAGAATATAGTCGGCTTGTGTTTTAAGAGTACTAGTAAAAATTTTGGGTAAACCTGTTTCTAAGTAAATAGCATAATTTGGAGTTTTTATTGGTAGGTTGAACAATTTTTGATGAAACTTCTTTGCAGCTTTTCCATTTCTTCAAATTCATCAGTTCCCCATACTTCTGCAGCGTAACACAATGTCGATTTAACGACTGAATCAAAGATTTTGTACTTTGTTGACAGACTAACGTGTTCATTGAACAAAACATTTTTCCAAGTAGAGTTTATAAGTTTCTGGCAAGTTTTAGTTTTTTCTTCAAAATGTGTTTTGAAATCAAGTGTTGTATTAAGCTTTACTCCCAAATAAGTATATTCTCTCACAACATCAAGACGGTTAGTTCCCAAGAACCAATTATAGTTTTGTGTTGGGTTACCCCGATTATTTCTTGAGAAAACCATTACCTTCGATTTATCTGTGTTAATGATAAGTCCCCACTTCTCACAGAATGAAACAAGGCGGTTTATCATCAATTGTAGATTTTGCGGATTTTCAGATAAAATTACCAAATCATCGGCGTACAAAAGAACATTTACTATGGTGCCTGCAATTCTGATTCCACCAGGTAGTTCAGTCACAACATCGTTTATAAAAAGTGCAAATAACAATGCACTAAGTGGGCATCCCTGCTTCACACCACTATCTGTTTCAAACCAATCCGATATATTGTTTCCATCCCAAACAGCAGCATTAGTTCCACAATACATTTTTTTGATGATCTGAATGAATTTGGTAGAAAGTCCGATTTGCGATAACTTGTACAAAAGCGCGTTTCTATGAATGAGATCGAAAGCCGCCTTAAAATCTACAAAAAGTGCGTACACCTTTTTGTTTCTCGCTTGAAAACCTTTCACTATTGCAGTTAGACTAAAAATGTGGTCGATAGTCGAGTAGTTTTTTCTGAATCCTGCCTGTAGTTCGGTCATGGTGTTGTTTTCATCAATCCATTTTTCAAGTCTAGCGACTAGAATTCCACAAAAGAGTTTGCCAATGGTGTTCATAAACGATATGCCACGGTAGTTTTCGGCTTTATCTAAAGCGCCTTTTTTGTGTATGGGGAAGATTACAGAGTTTTTAAAAGATTTTGGTACAATAGAGTTCGAAAAAATGTTGTCATACAATTTTTTGAGGTGCAACAGAAATACTGGCGTAGCATTTTTAAAAAATTCGTACGGGATACCATCTTCTCCCGGTGCCTTTCCATTTTTTGATTTTTTTAAGACATTTTCAATTTCCACCAAAGAGATTTCACAATCCAGAATATCATCGACGATAAGAGGTTCGGCAGTTAAAAAGGTTATGTTTCTTTGATCACGAAGTAGAGTTTGAAAGTACAGTGATAGGTGTGCTGCAGAAACGCCTGTACCTATTTTAAATTTAGAACCATTTATCTCTTTTGTTGCTTTCCAGAATTCTTTTGAGTTTTTAATATTTGCAAGTTGAATAGCTTTGTTGTTTTCCCAGTTGATTTTCTTCACACGACACATATTTTTATAAGAGGTGTTGGCTTCAGCATACCATTTCTTTAAAACTTCGGAATCTGTTTCTCTCCATGCGTGTAATAGAGCAAAGGATTTCTTACGGAACTTCGAGCATTCGGAGTCAAACCACTTTTGCTTGTAAAATTTTTCTCCAGTTGTCATTTTAATTGAAGAAGAACTCCTAATGCATGATATTACTTGCGAAGAGTATTCTTCTACCGACTCTGTGTTCAACACCGTATTTGAAAAAAAGTTGTCTATAGCTTCATGGTATATATTTATTTTTTGTATTTTCCAGTTCATTCTTGGGAGCAAATTAAGAGTTTTTTCGTTTCTTATAGCATTATTAGTCCATTCAATAACTATAGGTAAATGATCGGAATAAGTTTTTGTTTGAACTTCAAACTTGGTTATAAGATCTACCCAGTCGTTATTTACTGCACAATAGTCTATCACAGATTTGCCTTGACCTCCAATGAAAGTATAATGACCTTCTCGATCCCCTTCGGTACAACCATTTAGAATACATAAATCATAGTTTTGAAGAATATCAAGAAGTTTTGTTCCATTTTGATTGTAGACGGTATCTTTGAATGTGCGGTTGTTATAAATGTTGGTAAGGTTTGTTTCTTGTAAGACAGTAGTTGCCGTCTGCATGTTTCCTATCCTTGCGTTTAAATCTCCAATTACCATTACGTTTTTACTCGATAAGTGAAATAGTACATTATTTAATTCTTCAGCATCTTCGATCCAGTTATTGCAGTTGATATAAAAAGGTACTATAAACATATTATTCTGTAGTAAATGTTTAACGACAGTATATCCGCATATGTCCACAAAGTCGTATGTTTTTAAGAGTGAAGTTCTGATCCCAAAAAGATTTCCGCCGCTTGCCCGGCCTTTCTTAGCTGTACGTGTTGCTGCTACCCAATGTAATTTATATTGACTAAAGTAGTTTGTAAATTTAATAATATTTTCCTGTGTTATATGTGTCTCGAATAAAAAAAAGATTTGAAAACTTTGTACATATTTAAAAAAATCTACATATAATAATTTATTATTTAAACCTGATATATTATAAGATAAAATATTTTGTAAACTAATAATACTTGAGCTGACGGTTTTTTCATATCAATGTTGAATACTACTATTTCTACTACTTTCTGCTCCGTTCAAAGAAGTTGCCATCACTGATGTTATTTTGCTATTTGCTTGTTGGCTGTTTGACATCAATGTCAGTTTGACAGCTTCGAAATTCAGTTCTCCAAACATTTTTATTAGCACCTGTTCTCCATCATTATTGTTGTGAATTAATTTATTGTTATTTGTTAAATAAAATATATCCTTTCCAATAAATAAAGCATTGTTTTTTAATAAAATTGGTGCATTGGGTTGTTTAGATTTAATAACCTTTCTATAACTTAACAGAATCCGTCGTTTGTGCTGTAGTTGTTTGGTTAGGTCGCGCTGGATATATCAACTTGTGCCTTTCAACTTTGTTGCATTTTTAAGCATTCTCGTTGCCAAGAAACTTGAGCCAGTGGGTAGTTTCAATTTAGTGATGGATTGATTTTCGCTTAATTTAATAGCTGGTGGCATTTCGTGTTTATCCTGTGTACCAAGCAAAAGGTCAACTATGCCATCAACTGTTTTTTGTACGTCAATGTCGTTTTTAGGGATGGTTAGAATAACATTACTTGCCTTTAGTTCCCGGTTTTGTAATTCTAGTTCCATTTCTAAATTATTGCAACGGGCTTCAATATGTTGGACTTTTGTTGTTAACTCTTCATTTTGTTTTTTTAATGCGGTTATCTCAGATGACAAGGTTTGGAGGTCATCCTTTGTGGCAAGGTCTTCAAATATAAAAGTCATCGTCATTGATGGCTTCTTCTGGATCTATTTGCGCTGTCCTGAGAACGTCTCTGTTCTCTTCGGTTCTTTGGAGTTTCAGACTCGGAAGGTCATTGTCGCTCTTTTTCCTGAATATCTTGTTGATTTTAAGGAATAAACTAGGGTCACTCGAATTAACTGACCGGATCGTGCTGTCCCACTACTTGTTTATTGATAACCTGTAGTTCTATGAATCAACAAGTCATGTGGGTCTGTAAGTTTTCTGTACACGTTTTTGAGTCGTGTCATTAAGCAACTCTTGTGTTTACGTTGTGCTACTGTAGCGTTTCTGTAAGCATCAATTTGGTCCCGTTCTTGTACTTTGGTAATGGACAGTCCAACGCACCAACCAACATGCCACGGGTACCACGGTTTGTTGATGTTAAAAGAGCCTAGGGCCAAAAAATAGAACTTAGAACTTTTTTTTGATAACTAAGTTTTGAAACATGGCCGCTGAAAAATGGTATCGCGAATGTACGGACAAAAATTTTTGATTTAAATTCAACGGACCAAAATGTTCAATTCGACAAATCAGACTGATTACAATAACTTAATATGATATGTTAAAATATAAAATTTGGTAATTTTCGTAAGAACCCGAGATATTGTCACTGTTCCTTAAATAATGTTTTGAACAACTAAAAAATTTGGAAAAACTTTAAAAAATGTATTTATTATAAAAACCGATCACCAAATTTGTACGTAACGGGCTTAATTAATAATTTGTTTTAAGTTTGCAAGAAAAAATCAAAGTTTGACGAACGTACTGAACCAAATTTACATGTACTCTCAGATTTCTCGCTTAAATTTATAGCTTTATATTCTATAAATTTTCAAAACTTTATGGTCAGTTTTAGAAAAAAAAAGAATTTGAATTTATGATAAAGAAAGGAATATTGGATATAAAGACTGAATGAAATGGGCAAGTAATAACGAACAAAAAACAACAGTTTTTCAGTCAAAAACACTAGTTTTTAAATACTTTTTTGAAACATAAATCCAAATGATGTAGAACGATGCAAAACATATGCAACAAAAAGTTTCATTTTTATTCGGATAAACAAGATGAGGTTCATCATTTTTTAGCCTTAGTAAGCTTTAAAGTTCATTTAAAGAAAACTGCTGCTGAAGTTCATCCTAAGATCCAATAAGTTCTTCATTAGTAAAACAATGCGTTGTTGATTTCTATTTTGACGACCTTTGACGAGACGCAGACCATTTTAATTTATCAAAATCAGTTTATTAATGCGATACTTTTGAATGTGCTTCTAACAAAGGAAAACACAGTTTTTTGAGATTTATCAAATTTTATTGGCAATTACTTGAAGCCTTAACTTTAAGTTTAATATATTGAATTTGAAGGAAATCTACATGCCCTTATGTCCAACCAGCCAAAATTATGACCTGGTAATCTCAAAAGTTTTCTATAAAGAAAAGACATTCATACCTTTAATTCGCATGCCATAAGAAGGACCAAAACCATCATCGGTGGATGCAATTTTATCCAATTCAGAGAATCATCTAGCCATCAAAATTCCAATACTTGAATAGTTGCATTTGGAATTTATATAGTTATTCTCGAGAGAATTCATTCGTAGAATGATAGAATCTCTATGACAGATGGCAACACTGGCAATACCAACTACAATCGTATATGAAACATCTTAGTCAAAGGTCCAACCAAGCCATTCCAATATCATTCCGACTTCCATTAACAGCATACTTCAAATTCAACTGGCCCTCACATCATGGCACAAGTTGTGAATGAGAGTGAGTGACTATACTAGGTTAGGTGGTGTATCTAAAATGTACGTGAATATTGGATACACCTTTCCTTATACCTTACTTTGGAAAACAGAGAGCACTTTTGTGACGTAAACTTGACAACTTAAAAACGAATAAAAAATTCAAATTCGTTCTTTGTCGAATTTTCTTTGCCATTGGATTGCCTTAATCGATGTCACTCATGCAAGAATATATATGTACCTATGTTATGTTCGGAAAGATATGTTCTGTGTACTGTTTGTAAAAAATTAGGAACTATTCTCTGGAACGTGTCTGGAGCTGCCGCTGTCGTGCCTTTGCTCCATCCCCAGTTGTTTTGTTCTATTTTTCTTTTTTTTTTATTTCACTGGTCTCTTGGTCTCTGGATCTGGATCTTTGGATTTGGCATGCCATTGAATTGTTGGGTTTGCAGAAATAGCAATATCAAATCACTGAACTGTATAAACTCAAGACCGAAATTTTCTGCATGATGCTTGCTTACACCACCACACCATTGCGTTGTTCCTCTATGAAATTTCCAATCCCCATTCTTATAGAATCGAATGGAGAAATAGCAGTGGCATACTATAGTCTGTAGCCCCTGCCCTTCATACTACACCAAATCTAACCTAAGTAGGTACCTTCTTGGGCGAAATGACGATAAACGTTTTAAACTTTTGCAAATCAAAATAGCTTTATCCAAGTTATTTCGGTTCGAAAATAAGTATACAAGAGAGCGCATCCTTTTGGGTAATGCTACAAGCTTCAAAGCTACAACTACTGGATGTTGGTTGGAAAATCATGATAAGTAGAAAAGTTCTTGGGAATAGCTTGTAAACTGTCTTCTCTTTCTGTGTTGGGGTTATTGGGCATCAGTTTCAAAATAATTCAATACAATTGAAAAGGATTAAGATTAGACAAGATGCACTGCACTCTATAAGAAAATAATAAGAATACGGTACCGATTCCATGAAGTAAAATTATCAATATGGATAATTATTTTATCTCAATCTCCAACCAGCTTCGAGCAGAGCTCTGAGTTTCTGTTATAATTATCCAAAAATTAGAACATAACGAGGGAGTAACTTTTGCACATTACACGAGGAAGAGTGTTTTCCTCATCTCAAATTCGCTGATAAATTAATTCAAGTTCCCCTTCAAGTTCCTTTGAAATTCAAAAAGATTTAGAAACTTTGGAGTACCATAAGAATATTACTAAAGTGGTAGCCAAGGAATAGTTAGTGTTAGTTAATTTTAATTTTTATGTTTTAAAAACATCATATGTGCCAATTTTGAGATTACTGTGCTTAAAATGAGTTTACTTAACACATGGAAAAAAAGTTCAAAAAATGCTGTGTAAAGTTATAATTTTGATTGGTTTTGAAAGACAAGTGTTTCCAACGAAGAAATTCCAAAAAAAAACATCAGCTGAACTTGAAAAAAACTGCCCAGTTTTGACCCGTGTGTAGTGTAGCCATGGGTTATGTATATCGATAACTTGGTTCTGAATTGAGATGGGAGTTTGAAGTTGATTTGTAACCGACAAAATTGAAGTGCATTTCTGTAATAGTAATAAATAAATACAAAATAAATTTAACTTAAAATAAACAAAAGAATTATCAGCCGAAATTATTGGTTCTTCGAGCTGGATCAATAAATACGGCTTATATGAATTTGTTTTTTGTTTAATCTATGCTGCACATGGGCCAAAACTGAATACTTTAATGTGAGTCACCTTGGGTATTGTTTTGGTATGAATTTAACCGTTTCATGATATTGTATAAGAGACATATATCCTAAGCTAGTTTATTGTCCTTTCAAGTTCAAATTATTACTTATTTATTTATTTAATCCGTTAATTATCTAATGTTAATATAAACTTATAGATATTTACATAATTTTTATTTTAAAATTTTAATTAACATAGAAATAAATAAATACTATAACATATTAAAAAAGATTTCTTTAAATTATTTACTTTTAAAATTGTCATTAACAGATGAAATCAAATTATAAAATTTATTGAAGACTGAAATCAATTGATTTAAAGGGCTATGCATACCATAGTTAGTTCTGCTAAAGATCAAACATAAATTCTTATACTAGTTTCACTTTAGCTAACATTTAGACGATTCAGAGCTGTTGCGGATATTATAGAACCATTAATTAATTTTAAAATAAAACAAAATTGTAGATATTTTCTATGTTGTGAAAGTGTAGGGAGGTTTATTAGCAAAAGTCTTAGAGAATAAGGAGGTGGTGTAAATAATTGGGAAAATGGAAGAAAACGAAGACAAAAACGCATAAATCTTTTTTGGATACTTTCAAGTCTGTCAATATGGACTGAATAGTATGGTGCCCATATTACACAGCCGTATTCAAGTATTGGCCTGACAAATGATACATAAAGAAGTTTTAAGACGTAGGGGTCACGAAAGTCACAAGAAAAACGTTTAATAAAACCTAGAATCTTGTTAGCTTTTTTAACTATAAAGTTATAATCGTCATAGAACGTTAATTTATGGTCAAGAATAACGCCTAAATCAGAGAAACGGAAAACTTACAAAGGGAGGAAGAATCTAATAAATAGTTATAATCTATAATTGTTTTTTTGCGTTTGAAACACATAATTTTACATTTGTCAATATTCAATAAAAGTCGGTTTGTATTGCACCATTCCCCAAAACTATAAAGATCTTCTTAAAGCCGTGAGCAGTCATTAATTGAACTAATAGGTTTGAAAATTTGAATGTCATCAGCGTATATTAAAACGGAGGAGTTTTTTTTTATAACGGATGTTATGTCATTTATATATAAGATAATTAATAAAGGACCTAAATGGCTACCATGTGGAACACCAGAGTTGACGTAAAATTGGTCGGAGAGTTAATTTCTGAATATAACGCTATAACTTCTGTTCTTAAGATAAGACGAGATTCACGTCAAGAAATTGTCGTTAAACCCTAAGGCCTTAAGCTTATGGACTAAAGTCTTGTGACACAATTTGTCAAAGGTTTACTGAAAGTGAATACGCAATCTACTTGGTAACGATCTTCGAAGGAGTCAAGGCAGAAAGAAGTGAAGTGAAGTAGGCTTGTAATTGTTGATTTATTCTGGACAAAACCATGTTGATTTTTCACATACAATTGAATTACAATTAAAGGATAACATTTTACATATAATGGACTCAAATAGTTTGGGAATAACGGAAAGTTTGGTAATCGGAGTTATAAATGCACTTTTCCATAATAGTGGGAAAATTGAGCTTCTAAGAGATTCATTGAATAAAACAAACAGAGGGTACGATAAATGAGGCACACATTTTTTTAAAACACATGATGGGACTCCATCAAGGCCAGGGTGAAAACAGTCATCAAGTTCTGAGACACAACGAACAATTGAATCCTCACATATTGTCAAGTCAAGTGGGTTAAGGTGTGGATAATTTTGGGCTGGAAAGAACGAATCGGGAATTTGAAAAGAAAGAGGCACGTCGAAAGAATCTTTGAAGAAATTAGCAACCATATTTGAAATTATTTGCTAGTCATGACTTGTTGTGTTATTAAAAGACATAGAGTTTGGGTAACCGTCAGTTTTTCTTTTACTTTTCACGAAATTCCAGAAGTTTTTTGGAGTCTGTTTCAATTCATTTTTTATAATATAGTCAGAGTATATAATATTGGAGTAGTCAATGAAAATATTTTTAAGTTCGGAGTAAATCCTGAAGGCTTCTTCTACTCTAGTTTTACTAAATTTTAGCCATGCCTTCGTCAGTACGTCAGTATTTATCGTGTCGGTGAAAAATATTAGGTCCAAATATTTGTTGTATTGATTGGCAACCCCATTAAATTGAACAAGTCCACAAGAAGCTAAACCATCAATAATTTTAAACTCATTGGTGCTTGTTGGACTGATAGGTGTAAAATAGTTGAAATCTGATGATTTTGTCCAGTTGAAGTTCGGAATATTGAAATCACCTACGATCAGCAGTTCATCATTAGGTTCCATTTGGTCGTGGATCTTCTCAGTTAAATGTATGCAATTTTTATAGAAAAACTGGTAGATCTTGGAGGTAAGTATACTGAAATGATATAGAGATAACCTGTTTCCAATTTGATTTTAATACATAGCATTTTGAAGTCAGAAAGTTCAAAAGTATCAACTAAAGTTCATATAAGGTAGAATTATTTAGCCATGTTTCTGTAAGAGTAATTATGTCATGTTGTAGATTGTTAATATTTTTATAGATCGTATTGATCTTTGTCCTTAGGCCATTGACGTTTTGGTAATAAATCAATTACAACGTTAAAATAATGTTTCAGTAATTATTTCCACGTTTAGCCCCGAACTGATACTATATTTAAAAGTATTGAAATTTTTTTACGAATCGTGTACTATTTGAACAAACATAAATATTTTATATTTTGATATTTATTTATTGGTTTTTCAACTGTAAATCAAGTTAAACTTATTTGTAAATAGTACAGGATAGAAAACATTGACAACAATTAACAAAAGATATATTACGAAACGTGTGAAAACAAAATTTACACACAATTAGTTAACATTAGTTATACATTAAAATTTCACTAAAATTAAGAATACAAAATTTCAGAATCCACCGAAAAAAAAAACAAAGTCATGTTCATTAAAAGTTTTTTAAATCAAAACGCAACTTAAATAAAATTAAAAATTATTAGTTAAAAAGTATGTTCAGTTCAAGTTCGAGAAATATTCAAAACAAATTGCTTTAAACTTTCTGTTTTCGGGTCCTCATTTGACTTTAAAGGTTATTCCACAGTCTAACAGGAAGACGTAAAGGTAGACGAGCGCAATAAAATGGAACGGATATTACTTAACTTTACTTTAGTTGGCGCTACAGCGTATTGTGCTCGATCTCTAGCTTACTGCCTCCAGTTTCGAATACCAAGTTGACGTGCGTCGGCCTCAACTTCATCACTCCACCTGAGATGTGGCCTGCCTCTGCTTCTTGTTCCCTTAGGCTTGCCGTTCAATACCTTACGGGCTGCAGCTTCGATGTTGCTTCGCTCGACAAGCCCTAGCCTTCTTAAGCGTTGTGCACGCAGTTTTTGACCAGTGGCAAGTCGCTGTACAGCTCGTATAACTCCTGATTAAATCTTCTCCGGCAGATGTT
The DNA here is from genome assembly GCF_945859685.1 of Eupeodes corollae. Classification (NCBI taxonomy): domain Eukaryota; kingdom Metazoa; phylum Arthropoda; class Insecta; order Diptera; family Syrphidae; genus Eupeodes; species Eupeodes corollae. Next base: position 23,315 of record NW_026605181.1, read on the forward strand.
ACTTTTCCCGTCGACAGAAACCGGACTATAGATCATACAGAACCTTCTTCTCGAAGCTACCAAGAGATCGTTAATCCGCCTCGGAGAGGGTCCATGCTTCTGCACCATACAACAAGACTGGGCCGATTTATTTGACTTCAACCTAATGGTGGCTAGTTTGATCTAATTCTGTTCGGGTGGGTGGAACTCTAAATTGTCAACGAAATGGATTTGACGTGGCTGCTCGCTGGCGGAATAGTTGACTTTATCACCATTAAGCAAACTGTTTGAAATGATCTCTCTTCGTCTCGACTACGGTATTCCCCTCTTTATCTTTGCAGGCTTCAGGATGGCTAGTGAATCCCATTTTTTTGACTCTTCTATAAAAACTTGGCACCTATTTTCTGTTTCAACATCCCTGGATCTCCTGGACTTCACGCTGCTCATGGGCTTTTTTCTTTCTTTTGAGCAAGCGGTTCTCATGCCTTCTCTTGTAGACGTAGAGCTGTCGGGAAGGTCTTGTCCTCCTTTGCTGCCACAATTTGTATGCCTCCGTTTTGCTTTGTTTGCCTGAGCACATTTAGAGTCAAAAAAGGGGTTCCTTGGTGGCGGCTGTGAGAAACGTAGCGCCTCTTCTGCAGAATTCCCGATGGAATGTTTGCAAAGCTGCCAGTGGGTCTCTGGGCACATCTCGTCCGTTGTAGAGTTTCTCGCAGGCTCTTGGGATACTTGGTCGGCAAATGCATTGGCCTTATCCTCCTGCTACAGTCCTCTAAGGTTGAATCCTCTCATCGTGATTGTTGTTCTCCTAAGAGCATCCGGATATTCGCAAGTGCAGTTAATCTCCAAATAGGTAGTGGTCGGAATCTATGTTGCCTGATCTGTACGTACGAACGTAAAGTATGCTAGAGGAGTCTCTTTGATTTGATGATCGATTTGGTTGCATGTTCGATCATCGCGGGACCGCCAAGGACTTTTGTGGATATCTGGGCGGTGGAATCTATTGCTACTCAACAACATGTTTTTCTCGGCTAGGAAGTCGATAAGCCTAAGTCCTTTTCCAGATGTGATGTCGTGTAGGTTATGTCTTCCGAATTGCCTTACCAAAGATGCCTTCTTTAATAATTTTGGCGTTCAAATCTCCCAGGTGAAATTTAACGTCGGTTTTGGGAAATTGCTCATATGTTTTGGCGAGGAGCTCATAGAATTCTTTTTTGCTATTGCGCTGATAAGGCTTAGGTGATGGAATTTGGGCGAGGGCATCGGCAAGCTGCACATTTTATGCACATAGACGTAAATCGTTCTCCGTTTTTCGTTGTCAACATTATCAGTCCGTTCATCCGAGGCTATAATTTGTGTTTTTATCACACTTTAAATTTTCCTTTCATTGCTGGCTTGTGAGGCCTGCGCATAACTGAGATCATTGGAGCTGGATTCTTTAGAGCGATATCTGGTCTTTTCCTCCTATTTTTCAAAAATGATAGATAGATAGATAGATACAAACTTTTATTTTCTGAATATTAACAATTTCATGGTTTTCGTAATAATATAAATTAAATGAATGACAATGACATATTATGTTGCCTGTCAGGTTAAATTGTTTACTTAAGTAAGTTCAGCATTGGATTGGTGTATTTTTTAAGAATATTTATTAATTATTAGTTTTCTATACCTTGGAGCGTTTTTTAAATAATTGTAAAGTTGTAAATAGTTTTGGCCATTCAGGATTTCTAGGAACTGATCACGGTTAAGTTTTTCGCTTCCAAGGAATCTTTTCCTCTAAGTTCGGAAACAAGGACACACTCCTACAAAATGATACGTATTGTCAGTAGCGTCAAGGTTGCAGATCGTACATATTCCATCCGTATTATTTTAAAATACTCGTGCATTGAGGTTGAGCAATCCACACCTGGACTTCAATACCACACTTATCCTTTCACGCGAGTTACTATCATTAAAATAGTTTGGTACATCAGCATAGTTCAAGTTGCAGTATTCTTCATGGAATCGTGATTGTAGAGCTCTATTAGTGTGTTCCGACCAATGTCTTTCTACAAGTTTTTCGCAAGTTTCTGCGTGCAGTGCCTTCCATTCAGACTAAGTGTTCCAGTCAAACTGAATGTTCAGATCGTTAAATAGTTCTGACTATTTGTCGCCCAGTAGATCTTTTTTCTCACGATGATATCCATAAGTCTTCTTGGCAGTCTGTTTTCAGGGCGCGTCCTTTTGGATGTATTTAGAGTGGAGTTTTCTTAGACCAGTATCAATATTGAGAACATAGTTTGGCGTGTTATTAGAAAGTAAGAAGCATTTTTTAATAAAAAAACCTTTGCAACTTTTCAACTTCGTCATTCTCCGAATATCCTCAAACTTGGGCACAGTAATTCATTATAGATTTTTGAAGCAGCTTCGTATATTTTAAATTTATATGAGTGTTGTATGTTCTTATTTCTGATAAAGTTTGAATAAGTTACATTAATTCAATTCTTAGACATTATTAGTCTTTTCGTACTCGTAAGATGATCCGTCCACGACATATTGTATGTGAGATTTACTCCTAGGCAATTGAAATTGTTAGATACTTTGATCTCGGTGTCGTTGTGCTTCCATTTTTCTTCAGCTACTCGATGTCCACCATTTCGAAAAATTACTATTTCTGATTTTGTTGGGTTCACATGCAGTTGACATTTGGAACAATAATTTGCAAAAGCTGGTTATCATTATCTGTAAGGAAGCAAGATTATCTAAGAGTAGCACTATGTCGTCTGCGTAAAGTAGAGCTTTTACCGATACTCCTTCCATAGTAACTCCACACGGCAAATCAGAATCAAGGTCGTTTAAGAACAAGATAAATAGCAGAGCGCTTAGAACACAACCTTGTTTCACACCTTGATTAATAGGGAAGAAGTCACTGATATGAGTGCCGTTCCATACTGTAGCAGTGTTGTTGGTATAGAGTGCTTTAAGAATCAATACCATTTTTGTAGATATACCTAGCTGTGTCAGTTTGTAGAACAATGCGTTTCTGTTAATATTGTCGAACGCAGCTTTCAAATCTATGAAAAATGCATACAGTTTATTTTTCCGGTTAAGCTGAAGGCTTATAAGGCAGGAGAGATTGAAGATTTGGTCCGTGGTTGAGTAGTTTTCTCTGTATGCAGCTTGGAATTCGTTTGAAATATGATTTGCTTTTACCCATTGGCTTAGTCTATTCAGAAGAACAGTTGTGAACAGCCTATATATAGCGTCCATAAAAGACAGACCACGGTAGTTGGCTACATCCTTGGGATTTCCTTTCTTAAAAAGAGGGAATATTATTGATCTTTTGAACGAGTCAGGAATTGTACCAGTTCAAAAGATATCGCTGAATAGACGGTTAATTTCTAAGATTAAGTTGGGCGTTGCATTTTCATAAAATTCAAATGGAATTCAATCGATTCCGGGAGCTTTATTATCCTTTGCCGTAGTAATAGCTGCAAGAACTTCGCTGATTTCAATTTCCTTATCAAGCAAGTATATATATACAACTCTATTTGAAGCATATTCGAAAGATGTTTCTGTTGACAATTTTTGATAGAGAAGGTTTTGAAAGTGGGTTCTAAACTCTAATGTGTATATATTTGTCGTCATGTTGCTTTCGTTTGTATTGTTACATATTTTCTTTACCGGTTTCCACCAGTCACTTGTTGTCTTAACTGATGCTAGTTGACTTCTGATATATTGATAATAATAACGCTGTTTTGCTGTGCATAGGGCCGTACATTTCTTGTACTCATCACGGTATAGTGTTCTGTAAACGTCAATATTGTATTTTCTGTACATCTTTAGGCTATTCATGACATTTCTCCTGGCATAAAAGCAAGCAGTATCAAACCACGGTTTCAGTAATCGTTTGTGAAATGTGTCGACCTAAACTGTTTGTGTATGCGAATACTCAGTCTTCCCGCCATTTAAGCCTTGGTAGAAGTTTCAAGTTATAGTTGTACGTCGATGATGATTGTACGTTTAGATTAATACTGAGAGGCATATGGTCGGAGAAAGTTTCACAGGCGACTTTAAAGTTACATATTGCACCGATACTACTATATAATGGACAGCAGTAATCAATGACTGAAGACCCTCTATTGCTCACGAATGTGAATTCACCAGTATTGTCGCCGAAGCCTCTCCCATTGAAAATGAATGCTCCTTTCTCTTCTAAAATCTCTATAAGCGCGTTTGAAATGCGACCGTAGGAATTATCCTTTGATTTTCTAATCATTGAAACCAGATTTTCATTCGAAAGCTGCACATCTACACTTCCTTTCGTGCCTGTTCTTACATTCAAATTCGCCAACTAGTATGAAAAGTTGTAAGTTTTTCAAAGTCGCTTCGCCAGTGATGTGCGCAGGGACCAGGTTGGGTAGAGCACCTCCAAAATAACCTCTAAGAAAAAAAAAATCGTCGTGTTGTTTGATGAAGTTCAGTTTGTAGATCTGTTAAATACATTTCTTGTATCCATATAAGCAGCCGCCACTTGCTCTGCCTCGTATTTGCTGTTGTGTTCTTGTCGCAGGGATCCATTCAAGTTTATAACCAGGGAAGAATTTTTCGTATCTTATACTATTTTCTTTTGTTATAAAGGTTTCATATAAAAAAAATATTTTGAAAATTACATATATATTTATAAAAATTTCAAAATAAGGTTTTATTTTCACAGGCATCTAATTGTTAAGCTTGATTTTTAGAGTTACTTGGACTTGGCATATTTAGTTTCTTAGTTTCGTCTACAATTAGAATAAATTAAGATTTGTTTTATTTTTGATTTGACGTAGTTGGTATTTCTCTCTTCTTTCATTGTACGAAAGGTCTCTGTTGATAAATATCCTAGAGTTTCTCAAGCGATCTGTAGACGATAAAATATTGCTTACATCGTTTACATTTCCAAGTTCGAAAACAAAAGCTGACGAGTTCTTGCTTGCACTGCCAATTTTTCCGGTATTGGTTGTTGTAATGGATGCGTTGAGTGTTGAACCGTATATTTGCTCAAACTACTGTTTTGCTTCCTGAGTATGTATCGCTGTTAGCCCATACAACAATATTTTCCCTTTTAGAGAATTTTTCAAAATCATCTATTCTTCAGTTTAGCAGAATTTCGTTCTCTTTATTTTTCAAAAATGTCTACATATATAATCGCAATTCACCTCATTTTTTTCTGTTATCTTTTTATAGGATGCCTATACCGTTTTGCGAATGTAACCAAAATACGAAAACAAAGCAAAACTGTTATGTTTTTTAACATCTCTCTTATATTGGAAGTTCTTATATGAATACTCCTTAAAAACAATATGTTTTAATTATTCCTCGTTAATTCTTTATAGTCTTTCCTTATTTTCATCTGTTTTGAATTATGATATTCTTAAGTCTTCCGGCTTAAAGACGTTCCACGAAAATTATCTAGATATCACCCTATTCGACTTCTACGATGAGAGTACTATGGTTTTCATATACAAAAATCACACTCATTCTAAGAAATATCGATTACCAAATTTCATGATTAAGAATAGTTTTTACAAAGGTGGAATGTGGTAAGTATTGAGTTTTTTTTAATATAAGAGCGCTACACAAGTTTATTTTTAAATAAAACAAAAACACTTTTGGATATCGGGGAAATTCTTTATTATTTTTGTATTAACTTCCCATAGGAAGTTATTGTAATAGGTGATTTGTCAAACTGAAATTTTTGACATATATCTCGACGTTTCAAGGTCGCTAGAGCCGAAATAAAAGATTTTTAGAAAGATGTCTGTGCGTACGTCAGCACGTCCATATCTCCATGCGACCGATACGTAAAACCAAACACATTCTCACATATAGTGTTTCGGCCCATCAAAATGCTTCATTATAGTCTGCAGGCACATCTAAATGATTTATTTTAAATGTTTATGGCCTCGTTCAAAAACTAAACAATCCTAACCAACAGAATCTGAAGTGCTGACATGGTCTTAAATTGGAAGAATTGTATAGCATTTTAATTTCAATCATTTGGAATGACCAAATTTTTTTTTATTTACTTAAATTATTTGCGAACGCAATATGAGCTGCAACTGGTTACGTATGATTGCAAATGGACAAAAGTGTAACACAATACTTTGTAAAAAGACAAAACAAACTATTTTTTCAGGTGTAGTTTGCTTAGAACATTTTTTCGGCGACGTTAGAAGTTCAGGTGGAAACAATAGGCGGATGCCTCCGTATTTCTTTGTACAGACAATGCTACGAGAAGCATACTTGTGAAGTTCCATTGCCAACTTTAACTAGTTCAGATTCATCAATTTAATTAGCATTTTCATTATTTAAGCAGGTCGATAATTGCAAGACCAAATTAAATTTTTGTTTTGTTTGTTGCAGAAATATTCCGAAAATTTCTTTTTAAGGACTATGTTAAAGTTAGAACTTTGTGTGTAGCTAGATTTTGAAATATAAATTTGAGGTAACCATGTTTTAAAAATAAGTTGTTTTGTGTAAAGCATTTTTAATATATACGTAACTCATTAATTTTTTTATTATTAGCAACCTTTTATTGAACATACCCTTTAAACAATAACAAGTTAACTTGAACTTTGGTAAGTAAACATTTGTACGGAATAAATGAAAATTATTTTTTGCTTAAAACAAAAAAAAACTTCTTTACATATGCATCCATCAATCAAGAATGTTATGGATAAGGTATTTTTCGATTATAACTCTTTTTTAAACTTAACATTTATTAATCAAAGAAAGAATAGTTGCAAGCTTAAATCATTAAAAAAAAAAAGAGGCTGGGATGCAACCCACACTGATAACTTCCCATCCCGTCTGTCGATTTGTCTTGCTTAAAAGTTTGTCTATATGTACAAGAGTACAAGTATCAATTTTACCAAATTTGCGTACTATTTTTTATAGATTTTATTTTTTCATGAAAAACGGACTGTTGGATTTTTATATAAAAATCACTGAATATCGAAAACAATATTTTCTGTAAAATTAGTTTGAAGCCAATATCATTAATTTTTGAAAAGCTATTTGAGTCGAAAGTAAATTTTTACCAAGTTTTAGTATTGTTTTTTCTTAGAGTTTTATTTTTTATAAAAAAAAACGGTCAATTCGATTTTCTTCAAAATTCTATGGAATGTTGAAAACAATATTTTCTATAAGATAAAATTAGTTTGAAGCCAATATTTTATAGTTTTGAAATGATATTTGAGTCGAAAATCAATTTTTACCAACTTTTGTTAAATTTTTTTTTTTGGGTATTTAATTTTTTGTACAAAAACTATCAATTCGATTTTTTTCAACATCTTTCAGAATGCTTAAAACAATATTTCTTTTAAGGTAAATAATTTTGAAGCCTAAATTTTAAGTTTTTGAAAAGATATTTGAAACGATATTTAATTTTTACGAACTTTGAGTAATGTTTTTTTTAGATTTTTATTTTTTATAAAAAAAAACTGTCAATTCGATTTTTTTCAAAATTTTATCAGATTTCAAAAACATTATTCTCCGTTGCTCAAAATTGTTTTGGAGATGAAATCATAATATGTTAGTCGTTAAATTTAGGAGGTGACAAATTTTTTTTTTTCAGTTTTTTTGATTTAGGAAAAAAACCGTTAAATAGATTTTTTTAAAAAAATATATTTCTTTGATATCACGTTACAGTTTATTATATAAAATTAAATTCAAGTCTCTAGCGTTTTTGGTTCGTAAGATATTTAGGGTTAACCAAAATTTTCACCTTTTTTTTAAACTGCTTTGGTAAAAAAACCACCCACGCAATTTTCTTGAGAGCCCTTTCTGCATCTTTCTGCCTTATTATCAGTATAACCAATTTTATTTGAAGTCGATATCTCTTCTGGTTCTTGACGACGAAAAAAACGTCGCGAACGTACGGACGTACGGACGTACAGACGTACGGACGTACAGACGTACGGACGTACGGACGTACGGACGTACGAACGTACGTTCACACGCACGCACAGGCATTTTTCTAAAAATCTTTTATTTCGACTCTAGGGACCTTGAAACGTCGAGAAATGTCAAAATTTTCAATTTGACAAATCGGACCCATTACAATAACTTCCTATGGGAAGTTAAAAAACTATAAATATACTTGGATTAGTTAAATTAACACAGATTTTGATGATTTGCAAAACAAATATTTGGGCCGTTCAATAACGAAAATTTATAAGAATTCAATACCAAAAAATTGCGCTCGCACCCTTAATTTGATGGTTCTTCGAACGCATCTTTGATACAATAATTCGAGGTTTATTATGAAATTTAAAGAATTTCGTAGTGATTTGTTGAGAGGTTCAAAGCAGGAATGAAGTTTGAAAGTTTTATGAACAGGTGAAACGAAATTCACAGGTACATAAACCTAGAACCGAAGGCTGCAAAGACGAAAGTGGAAACATCATAGTAGAACCGCAGTCAAATGCTGAAGATATGGAAGGACCACTTCTGCCGACTGTATAACGGCGACGACAAACTGAATTCCGTTGTCAGGCAGGATGTTCCATTCAACATAGACGACGAAAGCAAACAATCCCGTCCTCCCGACTAAGACGAAGTAAAGATTGCCATATCTAAGTTGAAGTCTAATAAAGCCGCTGGAGCGGATGGCTTGAATGCCGAGCTCTTTAAAGCAGCTGGAGTTAAGTTGATTAGGAGCATGCACCAACTTATCTGTAAGATATGGTCGGAAGAAAGCATGCCCGATGAATGGAACCTCAGTATTGTTTGCCCGATCCTGAAAAAAGGAGACCCGTAACGTAACTTTGAGGTAGTCAAGGACTTCGTCTACCTAGGCTCCGCTGTAAACGCAGAAAACAACACCAACGCTGAGATCAAACGAAGAAAAACTAGTGCTAACCGCTGTTTCTTTGGACTAAGAAAGCAATTAAGTGGTAATGTCCTCTCTCGAGGGACCAAAGTGTTGCTATATGAGACCCTTATCATCCCCGTCCTGCTATACGGTGCAGAAGCATGGACTATGACAAAAGCGGAGGAAGGCAGCTTGGGTCGCTTCGAGAGAAAAGTTCTTCGTGTAATATACGGTCCCGTATGCATCGAAGGGGAGTGGAGGAGAAGATAGAACGACAAGCTGCACGGGCTGTACAGTGTACAGCGACGTAGACTTAGCCAGAAGGGTAAAAGTCCAACGAATAAGATGGTTGGTTCACGGAAAGTCTTCGAATCCACACCCAACAGGACAGCGCAGTAGAGGAATACCGCGGATCATGTGGCGCGCACAAGTGGAAGGTGAACTCACCCAACTTGGAGCCCGAAACTGGAGACATCTAGCTAGGGACCGAGCTAGATGGAGAAGTTTGTTGGGTGAGGCCCTAGTTCACACAGGACTGTAGCGCCACCTTAAGTAAGTAAGTAAGTGATTACTCTAAATTAGTGAATTAATTACAATAAATGATGTTTTCACATCTATTCATGGACTAATTGTCAAAATTACAAATACAACAATGTTACCAAATGGGTTTGGGAGAGTGAAACGTACGAAAGATTCCGATCTTGGTAAATGGAGTATTTTTGTTACAAAAGATAAAAAAGAAACACAAAATTTATAAAAGTTGGTAACAATTGATTTGCGACTCAAATATCTTTTCAAAACGTTGAGATATTGGCTTGAAACTTATTTTATTTCACAGAAAATATTGTTTTCGATATTTAATAGACAAACTTTTAAGCAAGACAAATCGACAGACGGGATGGGAAGTTATCGGTGTGGGTCGCATCCCAGCCTCTTTTGATTGTATTGATATCGATTTCTTTTGCTTGTCCACCACGGGCACGTAGAAGTCCAGACGCTGAACAAAATCATCGACGGTTTTCAAGCATAAATCGGCCGATATTGCTGTAATTTCACGTTCGATATTCGTACGAAGTTCATCAATCGTCGCGTTTGTTGGCATAGACCATAGACTTGACGTAGCCCCATAGGAAATTGTGTTACCGCTTCAAATCGCACGACTGAGGTGGCCAAGCTAAAGGGCCATTTCGTGAGATAACACGTTCTCCAACCTTGGTATCCAATAAATTGATTGTGATATTCTCTGTGTAATCTGTGGTGCGCCGGCCGCCGCCGCGCCGTCTTGTTGGAACCACATGTCGTTTAATTCCATATCATCCAATTGGGGCCAAAAATATTTGGTTATTATTGAACTGTAGCAATCCCCATTCACAGTAACGTGCGGTCCTAAACATCACGGAAGAAGTACGGGCCAATAACGCCGCCCGGCTCATAAACCACAGCAAACCATAATTTTTTCGGGATGCAATGATGACTCATGGAGTGCGTGTGGATTGCTGCCTGACCAATATCCTATATTTTTTTTAACGAATCCATTCAGCCAAAAATGAGCCACATAGCTGAAGATGATTTTTCAATGAAAATTTGTATCATATTCAAGTTGTTGCTCAGCCCAATTAACGAACATACAATACTTCAAGTGGTTTCAGTGCTTGCGTCAATTTAATCTTATTTGGATTTAGGCCAAGATATTTTTTCAAAATTCGCCACAAAGACGTCACAGAGATGTCCAACGCTTGAGAACAACATGTGAGACACACACATTTGGGCTGTCTGCAACTGAAGCTTCAGCGGTAGCAATATTCTCGACACTACGGGTACTTCTTGCCTGTGAATTCAAATTTGTCCACTAGACGCTCAATTGTTCGAACGATTATGACGACCATAAATTGAACGTATCGCTCTTAACGTTGAGGTCAATAACTACAAATTTCGGTAGTAAATTTTAATAATTTCGACTCGTTGTTGGCTCGTATATCTTTCCATCGAAAGTACGGCAAGAAATATGGCGTCCGTCGTTTGCTGTCCCTGTCGCTATACTTTTGTAGCGTACCTGTTGTAAAAACCCTGTATGAAAGGCAGGAAAACCTAACACTAACTTAACTATAGTAAGCTTGAGAATGCGAAACATATGTAAATAAGTTTAAATAAAGTTAATGGGAAAACAAGTTTGGTTGCAGGAGTTCCCTCGCGAATACAATATTATTCCTTTCAAATTGACAAAGTTCTCAGGAAAACATTCTAGGATAACTCAAATTCAATCCCTTGAAAACATATTTTTGAAATAGCTATATGAATAAATTTAAAAACAAAACAGTACTAGTTTTTTGTTTAGTCAGTTTTTAAAAGCACTGGCGATCCGTTGAAGTAGATCTCTCTCACTCCCCATTTAAATAAATACTCTTATCGTAGTTTCAATATAAATTTTTATTGAAAGCTTTCTTTTTTTTCAATTTAAAACTTCAGATTCCTATAAATTCAAACGCATGCACGTTTAAATCATTTAGTTTACCTACATTGTTTGCTTTTATTTTGTTGTTAGAGTTTTTTAATGTTTAATCCGATTTTCTAACTCAAAAGCGTGATTCTATTTTTATCGTTAAAATAAGAGCTATATAAAAAATTACCGACAAAAATTTCACAGATTTCGATTTAGGGGTAATGCGATTATTTGCCACCATCATCATCATCATCACCATCATCCTAGTGCCAGTTCGTTGAGCAATGGCAAAGGATTGAATTGGAACTGTGGCTGGAGGTGTCCCCTTATGGACCGACACGGATTTTTTGCCACACGAATTTATTCGACTTCATCTTTTTTATAACAAATAAATCTAAAACAGACATGAAATACCAATTAACATGCAAAACTATTAGAGAAGATAAAGTGAGCTGTGTCCGAATGAGGATGATTTATTCGATGCGATGGCTGCAGCTTAGGAAGGTAGGCGAACATCCTCACCTATTCTTTCCAAATTCCTGTACGCCATACCAACATAAATGACCCACCACGTTCGGACTACATTTTTGAGCTTTTGTTTTATTTTTGAGATTTAACTTATTTAATTTTTTTACAAACCATTTTAGTACTAACTATTTTTTGATTTTGTTTTCAAATGAAACAGTATCGGAAAACATTTAAATTAAATTGGGAATAGTTTAAATGAGTGGATTTTTTATGAAATATGTTTCTTTATTAAATTTTTTAACATTTAGTGTAAACAAAAAATATCAAATTTATTTATATTTTTGTTGGAATTCTGTTGGTGCTACATTTTTGTGTGGTTTTGTTGGAATTTTAATGGAAATATTCCTGATATTTACAATACCAAAAAAGACTACTTCCCCATTGCATCAGTATTCATATAGTATGTCTATTAAAATAAAAATATGTCACATAATATGTATGTAGACTTTCTGTGATGTTTATGGAACTATCTTACTTCCTGGAGCAGATCCTTTATCTTACCCTATTTATTTAAGATCTTATCACTGTCACTGAATTTTCTAATAATTATGTAAATTGTATTTTTTTTACTTCATAAAAGAATTCTCTATACAAATTTGTCGGAAAATTCCTGAATATTGTGGACAAATACTTGACACTTGTGGACAAATGTCATGACAATTTCTTTATGAAAGGTAAAATTGACTGTTCTCGGGTATATGCAATTCCTGCAATTCTCTAAAATTGTCCTTTTGTTAAATTTTGACAATTGTCAAGTTGTAAATTAACATATTGCCACCCGTCACATGTCGTTACCGAGAATGTTTATGTTTTGAGAATAAGGCCCCTGACTTCTGCACTTATAACTTATCTAAACGAATGATAAAGCAGTAATAATAATAATACAGGCTGTATCACGCGAATAAGGCTCGAAATAGATACATATATATTTTTAACGTTGGCTAAATTTTAGGAAGTCAGAAAGATCTCATTTCATCCATGATTAAGTTTTCACAATGGACCAGTAGAGTGCCATTCACCCAGTATTCGTGTACGACGCATTTGCCAAAAACAATTATCCGGTAGTGAAAGTACAACGTGCATTCAGAATTCATGTTTTCATTGACCGTCGCAGGCAAAACAATTTATGAGATGGGCCACTACTTTTCGAAAAACTGGAATAATTGTAAAAACAATTCAAATTCAAAAATAGTCCCACTAGCGATTGGTAGGTTGACCTCTTTGATCAAACTTGGGAGAGGCTTCGGTCTTTCTCGGGTTTTGGACGGATAGCTACCGAGCATTCCCTGTTAACGAAGGCCCTGGCATTGTGCAGTAGTTTCCGTTCGAGTTCTGTCATATCGTCCCAATTCAAAATTTGAAAAAAGTTTTGAATTTTATGTGAATGAATAATGGAAAACATTTATTTCCTTATATATTCATGTTTAAATACGCTTTAAAGAACAAAAAAACAACATTCTTGTTTAAATATATTCTTTCAAAATCGAGTGTCAATATTTTGATCATAAACAAAGTATGTAAAATAAGGATTGAGCAATTTTATAATCGTTTTTTGAATTAAAACAGGCATTATTCTGCGGGATTCAAGTGTAGTTCTGATGAACTCATTTCTTCTGGTTGCACCGCATACTGCAGCTGAGGCCTCTTTACAAATTTTGACACACCTTTCCGTAGCTTGATTGTGACTGGGAAATTAATTCTGAATAGTCAACATCATTGAATAAATTTTGTCTGGTATTTTTCATTCTTTTATGTTGTCGGTTTCAATATTTTTTAATAGTGGTGGATCGGTAACGTTCAACTCCTTCGAAGCAATGATGTCAATGTAGTCCTTAGATATTGAAGTTAAATTCCGGAACTTTAAATATTCTTGAACCAGAATATAATAAAGCATCTCGGCATTTCACGTTTAGTGATTTCCTTTCGTCTGCCAACATCGTAAGAAGAATGTCCAAAAAAGCCATTCCTTTGGATTACAGGATCTTTCACAGCTTTCAAATGTTCCGGCATATATCTCGACAGAAGTATAGTTTTATGCAAGTGTTTTGATCCATAGATGCAACTTGGCTTTTTTTTTAAATAGAAAACTACATCGCAGCATAAAGTTTCAAAATAAAATTAACAAGGTGTAACATATTTTCAGACGGAGAATCTGTCGATACATACAACCTCAGAATTCTATTTGCCGTGGTAAGCCATCTGGAATGAACAATTTTTTGAAGAGCTACGATTGATCGGTGCTCAGATCTTTAGCATTTGATATATCTGGTAAGGTAGAGCTTATTGATTTAAAGACTACCAAAGGCAAAATCTCGAAATCTTTTAGATCTTTTCCTATTGGTCCTATAAAGCTTCGTGGGCCAGTAGTAGGAGCACCGTCAAGGTGCTCAAATAAGTGTCGCATGGGAGTTCATTCGCGTGGAGTTGACATATGAACCATAGCAATGGCCTCTGTAATTGTTGTTCCAGGCATCTTATTACACCTCCTTTAAATCCTGTATTGACAGCGGTTCTATCAAATCCAACTTCAAATAATTTGTTCAAGTCCACACCCTTATCATTCAAAAAGTCTTTTATTTTATGACTTACGGTAAATGCTATAAGGAAATGTGTCCCATATATTCTGAGTTTGGCTCCTTGGCCAGACGTATATGCTCCTCGGAAAGCATTTTTCGTCTAGAAGAATCAGTCATGGAAAATGTTTTGTCCTTTCGTCCATCAAATTACACTCCAAATAATTCTTTTATTAACAGAGGCTTCTTGGCTAGAATACCACTTTCCTTCTCACGGACCCGCCTTATTTTGTTTCGGTCTACTACATTGTCGGTGTCTTCCTTCGTAATAAGGCTAACGTCTTAAAGTGTTGCAGAAACGATTTTTGATACGGCCCTGTCTGAAATACCGTATCTATCGATGAAAGTTTTTTTGGTCCTGCCTAAGATGTTGACGACTCCATTTCTGACGAAATCTCTTCTTGAATTTGATATTCTGATTCCTGATTGTTTGGTTTCTTTTCTCAAGTTGAAGAAGTTTTAACACCTATGCTCCTAATGCCCATTTTAAGCCTGGTTCGTTAATCTATCAAAAAAGGTCTCTCTAATATTGGAACTTTTAGCTGTTATAAATAAATTTTGTTATACAGATAATTAGGCAGAAAGATGCAGAAAGGACTGTCAAGAAAATTGCGTGGGTGGTTTTTTTACCATAGCAGTTTAAAAAAAAGTTGAAAATTTTGGTTAACCCTAAATATCTTACGAACCAAAAACGCTAGAGACTTGAATTAAATTTTATATAATATTTTGTAACATTATATCAAAGAAGTATATTTTTTGAAAAAAAAAATCCATTTAACGGTTTTTTCTATAAATCAAAAAAACTAAAAAAAAAATTTGTCACCTCCAAAATTTTACGACTAAAATATGATTTATCTCCAAAACAATGTTGTGCAACAAAGAATAATTTTTTGACATCTGATAAAATTTAGAAAAAAATCGAATTGACAGTTTTTTTTACAAAAAAAATTAACAAAAGTTGGTAAAAAATGATTTTCGACTCAAATATCTTTTCAAAAATTAGAAATATTGGCTTCAAACTTATTTCATTTCACAGAAAATATTGTTTAAGATATTCAGTAATTTTTATATAAAAATCCAACGTCCGTTTCTTCATAAAAAATAAAGTCTACAAAAAATAGTACGCAAATTTGGTAAAAATTGATACGAGTACATAAAGACAAACTTTTAAGCAAGACAAATCGACAGACGGGATGGAAAGTTATCAATGTAAGTCGCATCCGATCAAATTAACGGTTAAGTACCTTTAATACCTATTCAAACTGCTCTCCTGAAAAATGTTAATAACAGACTTTAGCTGTTCTGCCTCGGGGCCACAGAAATAAGCATATGTCTAAACCATCATTCCAAGTGTCCAGTTGTTTTTCCCCTGATAGAAACCAAATAGGATTAGAATATTTTGAAGACATCTTTTTACCAGAAGACTAAATAACCAAATTTTAGTTTAACCCTATAAAAACACCCTTAAAAATACATTTTGTCTAATTCTTTAATTATCCTCTCTTAAATTTCTTTTGAATTTATAATGTAAATTCCCCCCACTGATGTCAAATTGTCTGATTCGTTCATTCTCTTGAGACTATGTTAAGATGTTAAGAACCAACAAGAACCTAAAGAAAACCCTTAAGAAGTTTATATTACAGAATGAAAGTGGGACAAAGTGACTTCATAAACCGCTGTTCATATAAAAATGGAGCCAAAAAGAAAGAAAACAAAAAAAAAACCATTCTCTAGTTGCTTTTTGAAATTTAATTACTTCAACTGCCATATCATTGTCTCAAGAAGTTGAGAGTGAAGTGTGCACATGACTGACAAAATAAAATAATATACCTTGTCTCTATAACACCACAAACTTACAACCGACAGGATAATAGTTTATATTTACATTTATCCTTAAAATAAAAGTATGCACTGAGCACTGCACATAAACATACATAAATATGCAACTGAGGAAATGTAAAGTAATGTCAAGTGAAAATCTGCATGCAGCGAGATATGTAAACACTCTCTTCAAGGACGACGCCCGTAGACCATTTTTCATAAAAGGAGGGTAATGGTTAAATATGTTCTAGAGAGGCATAAGCCTTAGAGTTCAAAAAGCATATCTGTCTACCCTTTCATCGAATGACATTTTTTGAATCTCTTGTCAGGGAATAAATATTTGAATGTACGAAACGTCATTCAGGCGAATGTTGAGGAGTGATAAAATCCCCTTTACCTCCTTATTCTAGGTGCTACTGAGTATGTCTTCCTTCTTTGCGGTAGGAAGGTAGCCTCTAGGATAAAGCTTTCGTGGCGAAGGATCTACAAGTTACCAACTCATGCATTATTCTGTTAAGTCAAATAAACTTTAAAAATAAAATCCAATATTTTTAAGTTCCCAGCAAAATTATTTCTTATTTAAAAAAAAATTCAAATCAATTGAAAATTATAAATTTTTTCAGAAAAAAATTCCTCAAGTATGGATTTTTAGGCCGAAAAAACGAAATTGTTAAAAAATTCAAATTAATTAATTACGATAGACAAAAGATTCTTCAAAATAAATAGAACTGCGGTTTGTAAATCAATATGTATTTTTTGTTTCCTCAGTAAGCTCATTAAAATTTTGAACATGAAAAATAGCACATAGCCCCAAGCAAAAATGTTATTAGTTCAAATTGCAATTATTTATAATGAAATATTAATCCTTTGTGGTTAACAAACAAAAAATACAAAAAAAAAAGAATTATTTTTATATTTTTCTTTTTTCACTCTCTGAATGACGTCACATAAAATCCATCATTTTTGCATTCCCAAAAAGTCACCTTTGTTGTGGTGTTTTTTTATTTGTTTAAATTTTTTGTTTGGTTCCCAAATAATACATTCTAACGAGAAAACTTTTATTATTAGTTGAAAAACTAAAGTTTGAAATGATTTTCACCTTTTTTCCTCTTTATTTCGGGGTTTCCATTTACATCAAGCGATATCTGAAAGAAAAAAATCCTTCCATTTTGCCAGGAAAAGGTTAAAAAAAAATTTGAAGGAACGGACGTTGGAATTTTGCGGTCAAATATATTTTTTTTATTTATTTTAAGCTATGGAAAGTTTCATGGAACTTAGAGAAAGGGCACATAATGTGTACTTAATTATTTTCGCTGATTCACCAAACATACTTGGTTGAAATATTGGATAATAACTTTTCAAAATTCTGTTTTGCAATTGATACTGGTGCCCTTTTTGTGGTTAATTAATACAATCAAATACGAAGAAATACCAGTTATCAAATGGGTTTGTTAAAATTAGAAAAATAATTTTCAGCAATTTTAAAGCCAATACCTCTGAGGAAAAACGGAATAAGTAATAACCATCTATGCGTAATACCCGTGGCATGATGGTTAGTGAGTTTGACTGTCATGCGAGAGGTCTTGGGTTCGATCCCTGCCTATGCCATCTAAAGCCTTTTTCACGGGTACTGCCTCTTGTGAGGAATTGACAAATTCTCCAAGAGTAATTCTTGTCATGAAAAGTAGTGCTTTCTCAAGTTTTCCGTTCGGATTCGGCTTAAAACTGTAGGTCCCTTAAATCCCTGACAACAGTACTCGCACAGAGGAATGGTTGAGAGTTGTCAGTCTCTAGGCCCAAGTTCTCAAACGGACTGTTGCGCCACCCTTACTTACTTACTTAAGGTGGCGCTACAGTCCTGTGTGAACTAGGGCCTCACCCAACAAACTTCTCCATCTAGCTCGGTCCCTAGCTAGATGTCTCCAGTTTCGCGCTCCAAGTTGGGTGAGGTCACCTTCCACTTGTGCGCGCCACCTGATCCGCGGTCTTCCTCTACTGCGCTGTCCTGTGGGTGCGGATTCGAAGACTTTCCGGGTCGGAGCATTGGTTTCCATGCGCTCTACGTGACCCAGCCATCTTAGTCGTTGGACTTTTACTCTTCTTGCTAAGTCAACGTCGCTGTACAGCCCGTACAGTTCGTCGTTCCATCTTCTCCTCCACTCCCCTTCGATGCATACGGGACCGTAGATCACACGAAGAACTTTTCTCTCGAAGCGACCCAAGGTGCTTTCATCCGCTTTTGTCATGGTCCATGCTTCTGCACCGTATAGCAGGACGGGGATGATAAGGGTCTTATATAGCAACACTTTGGTCCCTCGAGAGAGGACATTACCACTCATTTGCTTTCTTAGTCCAAAGAAACAGCGGTTAGCAAGAGTTATTCTGCGTTTGATCTCAGCGCTGGTGGTGTTTTCTGCGTTTACAGCGGAGCCTAGGTAGACGAAGTCATTGGCTACCTCAAAGTTACGTCTGTCGATTGTGACGTTTTGACCAAAACGTCGGTGTTGCATGTCCTTTCTAGACGACAGCATGTACTTTGTTTTGCCCTCATTAACCGTTAAACCCATTTTTGCCGCCTCTGCCTCAATACTCACAAAAGCCCCATTGACATCACGCTGAGTTCTTCCGATTATGTCAATGTCATCAGCATATGCCAGTAATTGGACAGACTTTTGAAAGATAGTGCCTCTAGTGTTGACGTGTGAGCTCTGCACTATTCTTTCAAGCACGATGTTAAAAAAATCGCATGACAGCGCATCACCTTGTCTAAAACCTTTTTTGACATCAAAAGGTTCTGTTAAGTTGTTTCCAACCTTTATGGAGCAGCGTGAATTCTCCATGGTCATCCTGCACAAACGGACGAGTTTGGCAGGGATGCCAAAACTAGACATGGCTGTATACAGCTCGTCCCTGTAGATGCTGTCATATGCGGTCTTGAAATCGATGAAAAGATGGTGGGTGTCGATTTGGTGCTCTTGAGTTTTTTCCAGGATCTGCCGTAATGTGAATATTTGATCAACTGTGGACTTTCCTGGTCTAAAACCACACTGATAAGGACCTATCAGGTTGTTGACGATGGGCTTTAGACGTTCACATATTATGGCAGAGAAGATTTTATAGGCGATGTTAAGTAGACTTATTCCTCTATAGTTGGTGCAGTTTAGAGGGTCTCCTTTTTTCAGGATCGGGCAAACAATACTGAGGTTCCATTCATCGGGCATGTTTTCTTCCGACCATATCTTACAGATAAGTTGGTGCATGCTCCTAACCAACTTATCTCCAGCTGCTTTAAAGAGCTCGGCATTCAAGCCATGGCAATATTTACTTCGTCTAAGTCGGGAGGACGGGATTGTTGGCTTTCGTCGTCTATATCGAATGGGTCATCCTGCCTGACAGCGGGATTCAGTTCTTCGTCGCCGTTATACAGTCTGCAGAAGTGGTCCTTCCATATCCTTAGCATTGACTGCGGTTCCACTATGATGTTTCCACTTTCGTCTTTGCAGCCTTCGGTTCTAGGTTTATGTACCTGTGAATTTCGTTTCACCTGTTCATAAAACTTTCGAACCTCATTCCTGCTTTTATACCTCTCAACATCTTCGACCGCACGCTTCTCATGCCCTCTCTTTTTCCTTCTGAAAAGTGGGCGTTCCTCTCGCCTCTTCTGCTCATAGAGCTCACGAGCAGCTCTCGTCCTTTTATGCAGCGCCGCTTTGCGTGCCTCTTGTTTGGCTGCATTTGCCTGCCGACATTCCTCATCAAACCATGCGCCACCCAATGTATTTATATTTTACTTCTATGGAGAACTGTTACGTTCATAACTAACGAACATTCACATTTCAAATGACCAAAAATGACGGCATGAAATTTTATAGTCTTAGATATCTACCTTCATCTGTTATTTAATATTGAATAATATTTTATCAAAGATATTAATGAGAATACCAATTTGCATTAGACACCAAAATGAATTAAAAACCATCTTTAAGTCAGGTAACCTTCCAATAGGGCCAGGATATAAGTAGGCAGTTTTTTTGCTCATCATTAGATCATAGTTTTTCATCATATACCCAAAAGTGTACTCCTATTTGGCAACATTCTGTGTCTCAGGGCCAAGGTTTTCAATAAAAATATTTCCCATTATTAAATAAAAGACGAGCATGTTTGAAAAACTACGAAACTTGGTTTCAAAAGATCTTCTTGGACCTTAAACGTTTATGTGGAGCAAATATGTTCTTTCTCTTGAGATTCACATATTTGCTGACTCTGATAATATCCTTCCCCCAATTTTTAACGAAATCACTGCTTAAGCTGTTCCATCTGTTCTCTACTATTTCTTTCTTAGTGAACAGAAAACAGCATGTAATCAGCGTTTCCTTTAAAAAAGCATCGACCTATACTTACGTTATTATTTTCTAAAACCATGAAAACGATCAAATGATCAAATTTAAGCTTAAGGTACGAAAGATTCCTAACTAGCGGCAAAATGCTATAGCTTGACAATTTATGAACAGTTTAAAAAGTCCTTACATCGTTTTTGAAAAAGTAAGCGATATCGAATTCCAGACCTCTACTTTTGAAACCGTAAAATGGATAATCTTTCAAACACAAAAACTACCTAATCCTTTCGTCATTAGATTAGTCATTTTCTTACATTTCTCCTAAACTTTTCTTCAATTTGTTTTTTGTTTGTCGATAGCACTTTACTCTTTTCACGTTCTTTTTTGGAATCACACCCTCATTCCTTGGATGTCGACTTTCAAGGGTATTGCTGTTCAGTGTTTAATGATACATTATGCCTCGAAAGCGTATTGCTGTCTACTGTCGCTAAGTAATAAATTTTTTCCAATGTCACTGTCCACGAGTCGCTTTGAATCAGGTATCAGTTCTAGAAACACAACAAATGTGAGGTAACCAAAAACGCTGATTAGTGTTTATGTGTGTTTGGACAATACAAGCATTTCCCCCCCTTCTGATCTAGCTATAATCTATAAACTTCCCCCCCTTCATTCGAAAAAATGGGGTGGCCGTAACAAAAAATTTTAAGAAGAGTACTTGCCCAATATCACATTTGCTTATGACCAAACGAAATTTGGTTTAAATATTACAACAACAAACTTTATTATGTTTTCACGTCTCTGGCTACAATGTTTCACAATAGTGCTGATCGAACCTTCACTATAAGGTTAGGTTTTGAATTTAACATTCTTATTTTTTTGGCAACTTTGAATACAGCGCAGGGGCGAACGCCAAATATTTTCCATTTTCGCAAGCAAATATCATTTTTTCTATGAAATAACCATTAGTCCAACGACTTGCTTCTCTTTGTGACACATCCTCACACACACCTTAAAGGAAAGCAAACAATTTTTTATCAGCTTCAAATATCTGATGTACGTTTAGTAAAGAGGATGGGATGCAACCCACACTGATAACTTCTGTGATTTGTCTTGCTTAAAGATTGTAGGTTTTCGTGTTTTGTTAAAAAAGTTCTAAGATGAATTATTCTTACAAATTTAAAAATTACCGACAACATTTTTCATATAAAGAAACACTTTAGTTTGAAAATCTAGTTTTGTTAAATAGATTTTTAGTCGAGAACAATGTTTACCAATTTTGATTTGAGAGATATCAAGAACCGAACATCAATTTTTACCAAATTTGCGTACTATTTCTTGTTATCTTCCCATAGGAAATTATTTTAATTGGTTCGATTTGTCAAATTGAAAATTTTGACATTTCTCGACGTTTCAACGAAACGTCGAAATAAAAGATTTTTAGAAAGATGTCTGTGCGTGCTTGTGTACGTACGTTGGTACGTCCGTTTTTTTCGTCGTCCATAGCTCAAAAACCAGAAGAGATATCGACTTCAATAAATTTTGTTATACAGACAATAAGGCAGAAAGATGCGAAAAGGGCTTTCGAAAAAATTGCGTGGGTGGTTCTTTTACCATAGCAGTTTCAAAAAAGGTGGAAATTTTGGTTAACCCCCTAAATATCTTACGAAACAAAAACACTAGAGACTTGAATTAAATTGTATTATTATATAATTATATTGTAACGTGATATCAATGAAGTATATTTTTGGAAAAAAAAATCCATTTAACAACAAAAAAAATTTGTCACTTCCAAAATTTTATGACTAAAATATGATTTCATCTCCAAAATAATTTTGTCCAACGAAGAATAATATTTTTGACAGCTTATTAAATTTTGAGACAAATCGAATTGACAGTTTTTTTTATAAAAAATAAAAATCTAAAAAAAAACATTACTCAAAGTTGGTAAAAATTGAATATCGATTCGAATATTTTTTCAAAAACTTGAAATTAAGGCTTCAAACTTATTTTATCTAATAAAAAAAATTATTTTCAACATTCCGAAAAATGTTGAGAAATATCGAATAGAAAGTTTTCTTACAGAAAATTGAAATCCGAAAAAAAATTAACAATAGTTGGTAAAAAAAAATTTTCGACTCAAATATCCTTTCATAAATTGAGATAATAGCTTCTAGCTAAGTTTTAATTATAAGAAATATTGTTTTCAACATTAGGACAAATTTTGAGAAAAATCGAAGTGACAGTTTTTTTACAAAAATTAAAAAACCTAAAACAAATGTATAAAAGTTGGTAAAAATTGATTTTCAACTGAAATATCTTTTCAAAAATTAAAAATATTAGCTTCAAACTTATTTTCAGAAATATTGTTTTCGATATTCAGTAATTTTTATATAAAAATCCAACAGTCCGTTTTTTTTCATAAAAAATAAAATCTACAAAAAATAGTACGCAAATTTGGTAAGAATTGATACGAATACATACTTTTAAGCAAACTTTTAAGCAAGACTAATCGACAAACGGGAAGGGAAGTTATCAGTGTGGGTCGCATCGCATCCTCTTTGAGATTTATTTTTTTAATGAAAAAAAACGTAGTGTTGGATTTTTATAAAAAAAAACACCTGAGTATCGAAAACAATATTTTCTGTTAAATAAAAAAAGTTTGAAGATACCATTTTTAATTTAATAAAAAGCTTTTGGATTCGAAAGTAAATTTTACCAACTTTTATTAATTTTTTTTGTTTAGGTTTTTATTTTTTGTAAAAAAAATGTCAATTTGATTTTTCTAAAATTTTACTAGATGTTGAAAACGTCATTTTTCATTGCACAAAAATTGTTTGGGACATTAAATTATTTTTAATTTGTTAAATTTTGAGGTGGCAAATATTTTTTTTCAGCTTTTTTTTGATTTTAACAAAATTTATTTCAAGTCGATATCTCTTCTGGTTTTTGAGCTATATACGGAAGAAATGTACGTACACACGCACGCACGTACATTTTTCTAAAAATCTCTTAATTCGACTCTAGGGACCTTGAAACGTCCGAGAAATGTCAAAATTTTTAATTTGACAAATGGGACCCATTACAATAACTTCTTTTTTGAAGTTAATAATCTGAACTTTTTCAAACCCACTGTGGACAAAATTGCTACAAATGCAAGACTTTCGAATGCTGACGAAAAAAGTAACCCCACAAAAAATCAAAATCCACAGGTATAACAGAACAGTGAAAACCGAAATGTTAGTTTATTAAATTGTAACTTATTGTAAGTGTGTAAGGATGTGGTACATACATTAGTGGGAGAGGTATAAGACACTGTAAAACGGTGACAAAATATTAAAATAACAAATCACCAAACAAATTTTTTATTTTATTTAAATTAACTCTTTAAAATGTTATATGAACTGAACATATCGCTAGTTATGACCATACTACAAAAAAACAGTATCAATCCCTTAATGGAACAGAGTGTCCAATATTTTTTTGTGATCCCATCTTTGCCAATACAAACAAATTGGATGATTTGCGTACTCGAGACCACGCCACGTATAATTATCCGTATCGAAAACATGCAGCGCTCAAATCTTAACCGTAGACCCAAATCGTTTGGCC
>NW_026605182.1:0-75065 GCF_945859685.1 Eupeodes corollae
ACATTCTTTGCATTCATTAAGTCTTTTGATTGCATTCAATGTAATGCAGTCATTTGAATGCTTTGAAGTCTTTTTACTGCTTGAAATCTTTTTATTGGTTGAAGTCTTTTGAGTGCTTTAAGTCTATCTATATAGTTTATCATCAGGTTCCTTACGACTAGCATTTACTTTGCTCTTTTGATTATTAAATTCATATTGTACTCGTAGTTAGCCTCACAAATACAAAGTCTATCAAAATTTAAAAAAAATATACAACAAAGGAAGGCTAATGTTGCACGTTGTTTTTAATAATAATTTAGTTTATATTTGATTTAGTTTTTTTTTTTTAAAGTGTTTCTCCTGCCCGAACTAAGAACACCTACACAAACGTCTTTTTTTAGAAGCCACCTTACATGTTTTAGCCTATGATCACACCTTCTGCACAATACATTCATAAAAAGTAGTCTTTAGACTTCAAGCAGTAGAAAGACTTCAAGCAGTAAAAAGACTTCAAAACATTCAAATGACTGCACTACATTGAATGCAATCAAAAGACTTAATGAATGCAAAGAATGTAAAAGACTTTTAAAAGACTTACAAGAATGCAAGCAGTAAAAAGTAATGCATTCTTTTGACTTTAAGTCTTTTAACTGCTCTAAATGATTTTTTTACAAAAGACTTCAAAATTAACTGGGAATTTGTTTTCGAAGTTAAAGTATTGCATTAAGCAATGTTAATGCATTCCCAAAATTCAGTTAAATGAATGGGACTTTTCGCGATAAAATACCAAATGATTGCATTCTTTTACAGCTCTGATAGATATAGATGAGTCATTTTGGAGCATCCTGAAGGATTTTTGATGTTCTAGACGAAAATCAAATCACACCCAAAACCATCACCTGATCCTTCCCAACCCCCAAAATCGATCAAGACTTCAAAATAGATACTTGACATGTACTAGAAAAAGATACTCCTAATCAAGATCTATCATTATAGATATAGATGAGTCATTTTGGAGCATCCTGAAGGATTTTTGATGTTCTAGACGAAAATCAAATCACACCCAAAACCATCACCTGATCCTTCCCAACCCCCAAAATCGATCAAGACTTCAAAATAGATACTTGACATGTACTAGAAAAAGATACTCCTAATCAAGATCTATCATTATAGATATAGATGAGTCATTTTGGAGCATCCTGAAGGATTTTTGATGTTCTAGACGAAAATCAAATCACACCCAAAACCATCACCTGATCCTTTCCAACCCCCAAAATCGATCAAGACTTCAAAATAGATACTTGACATGTACTAGAAAAAGATACTCCTAATCAAGATCTATCATTATAGATATAGATGAGTCATTTTGGAGCATCCTGAAGGATTTTTGATGTTCTAGACGAAAATCAAATCACACCCAAAACCATCACCTGATCCTTCCCAACCCCCAAAATCGATCAAGACTTCAAAATAGATACTTGACATGTACTAGAAAAAGATACTCCTAATCAAGATCTATCATTATAGATATAGATGAGTCATTTTGGAGCATCCTGAAGGATTTTTGATGTTCTAGACGAAAATCAAATCACACCCAAAACCATCACCTGATCCTTCCCAACCCCCAAAATCGATCAAGACTTCAAAATAGATACTTGACATGTACTAGAAAGAGATACTCCTAATCAAGATCTATCATTATAGATATAGATGAGTCATTTTGGAGCATCCTGAAGGATTTTTGATGTTCTAGACGAAAATCAAATCACACCCAAAACCATCACCTGATCCTTCCCAACCCCCAAAATCGATCAAGACTTCAAAATAGATACTTGACATGTACTAGAAAAAGATACTCCTAATCAAGATCTATCATTATAGATATAGATGAGTCATTTTGGAGCATCCTGAAGGATTTTTGATGTTCTAGACGAAAATCAAATCACACCCAAAACCATCACCTGATCCTTTCCAACCCCCAAAATCGATCAAGACTTCAAAATAGATACTTAACATGTACTAGAAAAAGATACTCCTAATCAAGATCTATCATTATAGATATAGATGAGCCATTTTGGAGCATCCTGAAGGATTTTTGATGTTCTAGACGAAAATCAAATCACACCCAAAACCATCACCTGATCCTTCCCAACCCCCAAAATCGATCAAGACTTCAAAATAGATACTTGACATGTACTAGAAAAAGATACTCCTAATCAAGATCTATCATTATAGATATAGATGAGTCATTTTGGAGCATCCTGAAGGATTTTTGATGTTCTAGACGAAAATCAAATCACACCCAAAACCATCACCTGATCCTTCCCAACCCCCAAAATCGATCAAGACTTCAAAATAGATACTTGACATGTACTAGAAAAAGATACTCCTAATCAAGATCTATCATTATAGATATAGATGAGTCATTTTGGAGCATCCTGAAGGATTTTTGATGTTCTAGACGAAAATCAAATCACACCCAAAACCATCACCTGATCCTTCCCAACCCCCAAAATCGATCAAGACTTCAAAATAGATACTTGACATGTACTAGAAAAAGATACTCCTAATCAAGATCTATCATTATAGATATAGATGAGTCATTTTGGAGCATCCTGAAGGATTTTTGATGTTCTAGACGAAAATCAAATAACACCCAAAACCATCACCTGATCCTTCCCAACCCCCAAAATCGATCAAGACTTCAAAATAGATACTTGACATGTACTAGAAAAAGATACTCCTAATCAAGATCTATCATTATAGATATAGATGAGTCATTTTGGAGCATCCTGAAGGATTTTTGATGTTCTAGACGAAAATCAAATCACACCCAAAACCATCACCTGATCCTTCCCAACCCCAAAAATCGATCAAGCCTTCAAAATAGATACTTGACATGTACTAGAAAAAGATACTCCTAATCAAGATCTATCATTATAGATATAGATCAGTCATTTTGGAGCATCCTGAAGGATTTTTGATGTTCTAGACGAAAATCAAATCACACCCAAAACCATCACCTGATCCTTCCCAACCCCCAAAATCGATCAAGACTTCAAAATAGATACTTGACATGTACTAGAAAAAGATACTCCTAATCAAGATCTATCATTATAGATATAGATGAGTCATTTTGGAGCATCCTGAAGGATTTTTGATGTTCTAGACGAAAATCAAATCACACCCAAAACCATCACCTGATCCTTCCCAACCCCCAAAATCGATCAAGACTTCAAAATAGATACTTGACATGTACTAGAAAAAGATACTCCTAATCAAGATCTATCATTATAGATATAGATGAGTCATTTTGGAGCATCCTGAAGGATTTTTGATGTTCTAGACGAAAATCAAATCACACCCAAAACCATCACCTGATCCTTCCCAACCCCCAAAATCGATCAAGACTTCAAAATAGATACTTGACATGTACTAGAAAAAGATACTCCTAATCAAGATCTATCATTATAGATATAGATGAGTCATTTTGGAGCATCCTGAAGGATTTTTGATGTTCTAGACGAAAATCAAATCACACCCAAAACCATCACCTGATCCTTCCCAACCCCCAAAATCGATCAAGACTTCAAAATAGATACTTGACATGTACTAGAAAAAGATACTCCTAATCAAGATATATCATTATAGATATAGATGAGTCATTTTGGAGCATTATGAAGGATTTTTGATGTTCTAGACGAAAATCAAATCACACCCAAAACCATCACCTGATCCTTCCCAACCCCCAAAATCGATCAAGACTTCAAAATAGATACTTGACATGTACTAGAAAAAGATACTCCTAATCAAGATCTATCATTATAGATATAGATGAGTCATTTTGGAGCATCCTGAAGGATTTTTGATGTTCTAGACGAAAATCAAATCACACCCAAAACCATCACCTGATCCTTCCCAACCCCCAAAATCGATCAAGACTTCAAAATAGATACTTGACATGTACTAGAAAAAGATACTCCTAATCAAGATCTATCATTATAGATATAGATGAGTCATTTTGGAGCATCCTGAAGGATTTTTGATGTTCTAGACGAAAATCAAATCACACCCAAAACCATCACCTGATCCTTCCCAACCCCCAAAATCGATCAAGACTTCAAAATAGATACTTGACATGTACTAGAAAAAGATACTTCTAATCAAGATCTATCATTATAGATATAGATGAGTCATTTTGGAGCATCCTGAAGGATTTTTGATGTTCTAGACGAAAATCAAATCACACCCAAAACCATCACCTGATTCTTCCCAACCCCCAAAATCGATCAAGACTTCAAAATAGATACTTGACATGTACTAGAAAAAGATACTCCTAATCAAGATCTATCATTATAGATATAGATGAGTCATTTTGGAGCATCCTGAAGGATTTTTGATGTTCTAGACGAAAATCAAATCACACCCAAAACCATCACCTGATCCTTCCCAACCCCCAAAATCGATCAAGACTTCAAAATAGATACTTGACATGTACTAGAAAAAGATACTCCTAATCAAGATCTATCATTATAGATATAGATGAGTCATTTTGGAGCATCCTAAAGGATTTTTGATGTTCTAGACGAAAATCAAATCACACCCAAAACCATCACCTGATCCTTCCCAACCCCCAAAATCGATCAAGACTTCAAAATAGATACTTGACATGTACCAGAAAAAGATACTCCTAATCAAGATCTATCATTATAGATATAGATGAGTCATTTTGGAGCATCCTGAAGGATTTTTGATGTTCTAGACGAAAATCAAATCACACCCAAAACCATCACCTGATCCTTCCCAACCCCCAAAATCGATCAAGACTTCAAAATAGATACTTGACATGTACTAGAAAAAGATACTCCTAATCAAGATCTATCATTATAGATATAGATGAGTCATTTTGGAGCGTCCTGAAGGATTTTTGATGTTCTAGACGAAAATCAAATCACACCCAAAACCATCACCTGATCCTTCCCAACCCCCAAAATCGATCAAGACTTCAAAATAGATACTTGACATGTACTAGAAAAAGATACTCCTAATCAAGATCTATCATTATAGATATAGATGAGTCATTTTGGAGCATCCTGAAGGATTTTTGATGTTCTAGACGAAAATCAAATCACACCCAAAACCATCACCTGATCCTTCCCAACCCCCAAAATCGATCAAGACTTCAAAATAGATACTTGACATGTACTAGAAAAAGATACTCCTAATCAAGATCTATCATTATAGATATAGATGAGTCATTTTGGAGCATCCTGAAGGATTTTTGATGTTCTAGACGAAAATCAAATCACACCCAAAACCATCACCTGATCCTTCCCAACCCCCAAAATCGATCAAGACTTCAAAATAGATACTTGACATGAACTAGAAAAAGATACTCCTAATCAAGATCTATCATTATAGATATAGATGAGTCATTTTGGAGCATCCTGAAGGATTTTTGATGTTCTAGACGAAAATCAAATCACACCCAAAACCATCACCTGATCCTTCCCAACCCCCAAAATCGATCAAGACTTCAAAATAGATACTTGACATGTACTAGAAAAAGATACTCCTAATCAAGATCTATCATTATAGATATAGATGAGTCATTTTGGAGCATCCTGAAGGATTTTTAATGTTCTAGACGAAAATCAAATCACACCCAAAACCATCACCTGATCCTTCCCAACCCCCAAAATCGATCAAGACTTCAAAATAGATACTTGACATGTACTAGAAAAAGATACTCCTAATCAAGATCTATCATTATAGATATAGATGAGTCATTTTGGAGCATCCTGAAGGATTTTTGATGTTCTAGACGAAAATCAAATCACACCCAAAACCATCACCTGATCCTTCCCAACCCCCAAAATCGATCAAGACTTCAAAATAGATACTTGACATGTACTAGAAAAAGATACTCCTAATCAAGATCTATCATTATAGATATAGATGAGTCATTTTGGAGCATCCTGAAGGATTTTTGATGTTCTAGACGAAAATCAAATCACACCCAAAACCATCACCTGATCCTTCCCAACCCCCAAAATCGATCAAGACTTCAAAATAGATACTTGACATGTACTAGAAAAAGATACTCCTAATCAAGATCTATCATTATAGATATAGATGAGTCATTTTGGAGCATCCTGAAGGATTTTTGATGTTCTAGACGAAAATCAAATCACACCCAAAACCATCACCTGATCCTTCCCAACCCCCCAAATCGATCAAGACTTCAAAATAGATACTTGACATGTACTAGAAAAAGATACTCCTAATCAAGATCTATCATTATAGATATAGATGAGTCATTTTGGAGCATCCTGAAGGATTTTTGATGTTCTAGACGAAAATCAAATCACACCCAAAACCATCACCTGATCCTTCCCAACCCCCAAAATCGATCAAGACTTCAAAATAGATACTTGACATGTACTAGAAAAAGATACTCCTAATCAAGATCTATCATCATAGATATAGATGAGTCATTTTGGAGCATCCTGAAGGATTTTTGATGTTCTAGACGAAAATCAAATCACACCCAAAACCATCACCTGATCCTTCCCAACCCCCAAAATCGATCAAGACTTCAAAATAGATACTTGACATGTACTAGAAAAAGATACTCCTAATCAAGATCTATCATTATAGATATAGATGAGTCATTTTGGAGCATCCTGAAGGATTTTTGATGTTCTAGACGAAAATCAAATCACACCCAAAACCATCACCTGATCCTTCCCAACCCTCAAAATCGATCAAGACTTCAAAATAGATACTTGACATGTACTAGAAAAAGATACTCCTAATCAAGATCTATCATTATAGATATAGATGAGTCATTTTGGAGCATCCTGAAGGATTTTTGATGTTCTAGACGAAAATCAAATCACACCCAAAACCATCACCTGATCCTTCCCAACCCCCAAAATCGATCAAGACTTCAAAATAGATACTTGACATGTACTAGAAAAAGATACTCCTAATCAAGATCTATCAATAAAGATATAGATGAGTCATTTTGGAGCATCCTGAAGGATTTTTGATGTTCTAGACGAAAATCAAATCACACCCAAAACCATCACCTGATCCTTCCCAACCCCCAAAATCGATCAAGACTTCAAAATAGATACTTGACATGTACTAGAAAAAGATACTCCTAATCAAGATCTATCATTATAGATATAGATGAAGCATCCTGAAGGATTTTTGATGTTCTAGACGAAAATCAAATCACACCCAAAACCATCACCTGATCCTTCCCAACCCCCAAAATCGATCAAGACTTCAAAATAGATACTTGACATGTACTAGAAAAAGATACTCCTAATCAAGATCTATCATTATAGATATAGATGAGTCATTTTGGAGCATCCTGAAGGATTTTTGATGTTCTAGACGAAAATAAAATCACACCCAAAACCATCACCTGATCCTTCCCAACCCCCAAAATCGATCAAGACTTCAAAATAGATACTTGACATGTACTAGAAAAAGATACTCCTAATCAAGATCTATCATTATAGATATAGATGAGTCATTTTGGAGCATCCTGAAGGATTTTTGATGTTCTAGACGAAAATCAAATCACACCCAAAACCATCACCTGATCCTTCCCAACCCCCAAAATCGATCAAGACTTCAAAATAGATACTTGACATGTACTAGAAAAAGATACTCCTAATCAAGATCTATCATTATAGATATAGATGAGTCATTTTGGAGCATCCTGAAGGATTTTTGATGTTCTAGACGAAAATCAAATCACACCCAAAACCATCACCTGATCCTTCCCAACCCCCAAAATCGTTCAAGACTTCAAAATAGATACTTGACATGTACTAGAAAAAGATACTCCTAATCAAGATCTATCATTATAGATATAGATGAGTCATTTTGGAGCATCCTGAAGGATTTTTGATGTTCTAGACGAAAATCAAATCACACCCAAAACCATCACCTGATCCTTCCCAACCCCCAAAATCGATCAAGACTTCAAAATAGACACTTGACATGTACTAGAAAAAGATACTCCTAATCAAGATCTATCATTATAGATATAGATGAGTCATTTTGGAGCATCCTGAAGGATTTTTGATGTTCTAGACGAAAATCAAATCACACCCAAAACCATCACCTGATCCTTCCCAACCCCCAAAATCGATCAAGACTTCAAAATAGATACTTGACATGTACTAGAAAAAGATACTCCTAATCAAGATCTATCATTATAGATATAGATGAGTCATTTTGGAGCATCTTGAAGGATTTTTGATGTTCTAGACGAAAATCAAATCACACCCAAAACCATCACCTGATCCTTCCCAACCCCCAAAATCGATCAAGACTTCAAAATAGATACTTGACATGTAGTAGAAAAAGATACTCCTAATCAAGATCTATCATTATAGATATAGATGAGTCATTTTGGAGCATCCTGAAGGATTTTTGATGTTCTAGACGAAAATCAAATCACACCCAAAACCATCACCTGATCCTTCCCAACCCCCAAAATCGATCAAGACTTCAAAATAGATACTTGACATGTACTAGAAAAAGATACTCCTAATCAAGATCTATCATTATAGATATAGATGAGTCATTTTGGAGCATCCTGAAGGATTTTTGATGTTCTAGACGAAAATCAAATCACACCCAAAACCATCACCTGATCCTTCCCAACCCCCAAAATCGATCAAGACTTCAAAATAGATACTTGACATGTACTAGAAAAAGATACTCCTAATCAAGATCTATCATTATAGATATAGATGAGTCATTTTGGAGCATCCTGAAGGATTTTTGATGTTCTAGACGAAAATCAAATCACACCCAAAACCATCACCTGATCCTTCCCAACCCCCAAAATCGATCAAGACTTCAAAATAGATACTTGACATGTACTAGAAAAAGATACTCCTAATCAAGATCTATCATTATAGATATAGATGAGTCATTTTGGAGCATCCTGAAGGATTTTTGATGTTCTTGACGAAAATCAAATCACACCCAAAACCATCACCTGATCCTTCCCAACCCCCAAAATCGATCAAGACTTCAAAATAGATACTTGACATGTACTAGAAAAAGATACTCCTAATCAAGATCTATCATTATAGATAAAGATGAGTCATTTTGGAGCATCCTGAAGGAGTTTTGATGTTCTAGACGAAAATCAAATCACACCCAAAACCATCACCTGATCCTTCCCAACCCCCAAAATCGATCAAGACTTCAAAATAGATACTTGACATGTACTAGAAAAAGATACTCCTAATCAAGATCTATCATTATAGATATAGATGAGTCATTTTGGAGCATCCTGAAGGATTTTTGATGTTCTAGACGAAAATCAAATCACACCCAAAACCATCACCTGATCCTTCCCAACCCCCAAAATCGATCAAGACTTCAAAATAGATACTTGACATGTACTAGAAAAAGATACTCCTAATCAAGATCTATCATTATAGATATAGATGAGTCATTTTGGAGCATCCTGAAGGATTTTTGATGTTCTAGACGAAAATCAAATCACACCCAAAACCATCACCTGATCCTTCCCAACCCCCAAAATCGATCAAGACTTCAAAACAGATACTTGACATGTAGTAGAAAAAGATACTCCTAATCAAGATCTATCATTATAGATATAGATGAGTCATTTTGGAGCATCCTGAAGGATTTTTGATGTTCTAGACGAAAATCAAATCACACCCAAAACCATCACCTGATCCTTCCCAACCCCCAAAATCGATCAAGACTTCAAAATAGATACTTGACATGTACTAGAAAAAGATACTCCTAATCAAGATCTATCATTATAGATATAGATGAGTCATTTTGGAGCATCCTGAAGGATTTTTGATGTTCTAGACGAAAATCAAATCACACCCAAAACCATCACCTGATCCTTCCCAACCCCCAAAATCGATCAAGACTTCAAAATAGATACTTGACATGTACTAGAAAAAGATACTCCTAATCAAGATCTATCATTATAGATATAGATGAGTCATTTTGGAGCATCCTGAAGGATTTTTGATGTTCTAGACGAAAATCAAATCACACCCAAAACCATCACCTGATCCTTCCCAACCCCCAAAATCGATCAAGACTTCAAAATAGATACTTGACATGTACTAGAAAAAGATACTCCTAATCAAGATCTATCATTATAGATATAGATGAGTCATTTTGGAGCATCCTGAAGGATTTTTGATGTTCTAGACGAAAATCAAATCACACCCAAAACCATCACCTGATCCTTCCCAACCCCCAAAATCGATCAAGACTTCAAAATAGATACTTGACATGTACTAGAAAAAGATACTCCTAATCAAGATCTATCATTATAGATATAGATGAGTCATTTTGGAGCATCCTGAAGGATTTTTGATGTTCTAGACGAAAATCAAATCACACCCAAAACCATCACCTGATCCTTCCCAACCCCCAAAATCGATCAAGACTTCAAAATAGATACTTGACATGTACTAGAAAAAGATACTCCTAATCAAGATCTATCATTATAGATATAGATGAGTCATTTTGGAGCATCCTGAAGGATTTTTGATGTTCTTGACGAAAATCAAATCACACCCAAAACCATCACCTGATCCTTCCCAACCCCCAAAATCGATCAAGACTTCAAAATAGATACTTGACATGTACTAGAAAAAGATACTCCTAATCAAGATCTATCATTATAGATATAGATGAGTCATTTTGGAGCATCCTGAAGGATTTTTGATGTTCTAGACGAAAATCAAATCACACCCAAAACCATCACCTGATCTTTCCCAACCCCCAAAATCGATCAAGACTTCAAAATAGATACTTGACATGTACTAGAAAAAGATACTCCTAATCAAGATCTATCATTATAGATATAGATGAGTCATTTTGGAGCATCCTGAAGGATTTTTGATGTTCTAGACGAAAATCAAATCACACCCAAAACCATCACCTGATCCTTCCCAACCCCCAAAATCGATCAAGACTTCAAAATAGATACTTGACATGTACTAGAAAAAGATACTCCTAATCAAGATCTATCATTATAGATATAGATGAGTCATTTTGGAGCATCCTGAAGGATTTTTGATGTTCTAGACGAAAATCAAATCACACCCAAAACCATCACCTGATCCTTCCCAACCCCCAAAATCGATCAAGACTTCAAAATAGATACTTGACATGTACTAGAAAAAGATACTCCTAATCAAGATCTATCATTATAGATATAGATGAGTCATTTTGGAGCATCCTGAAGGATTTTTGATGTTCTAGACGAAAATCAAATCACACCCAAAACCATCACCTGATCCTTCCCAACCCCCAAAATCGATCAAGACTTCAAAAAAGATACTTGACATGTACTAAAAAAAGATACTCCTAATCAAGATCTATCATTATAGATATAGATGAGTCATTTTGGAGCATCCTGAAGGATTTTTGATGTTCTAGACGAAAATCAAATCACACCCAAAACCATCACCTGATCCTTCCCAACCCCAAAATCGATCAAGACTTCAAAATAGATACTTGACATGTACTAGAAAAAAATACTCCTAATCAAGATCTATCATTATAGATATAGATGAGTCATTTTGGAGCATCCTGAAGGATTTTTGATGTTCTAGACGAAAATCAAATCACACCCAAAACCATCACCTGATCCTTCCCAACCCCCAAAATCGATCAAGACTTCAAAATAGATACTTGACATGTACTAGAAAAAGATACTCCTAATCAAGATCTATCATTATAGATATAGATGAGTCATTTTGGAGCATCCTGAAGGATTTTTGATGTTCTAGACGAAAATCAAATCACACCCAAAACCATCACCTGATCCTTCCCAACCCCCAAAATCGATCAAGACTTCAAAATAGATACTTGACATGTACTAGAAAAAGATACTCCTAATAAAGATCTATCATTATAGATATAGATGAGTCATTTTGGAGCATCCTGAAGGATTTTTGATGTTCTAGACGAAAATCAAATCACACCCAAAACCATCACCTGATCCTTCCCAACCCCCAAAATCGATCAAGACTTCAAAATAGATACTTGACATGTACTAGAAAAAGATACTCCTAATCAAGATCTATCATTATAGATATAGATGAGTCATTTTGGAGCATCCTGAAGGATTTTTGATGTTCTAGACGAAAATCAAATCACACCCAAAACCATCACCTGATCTTTTCCAACCCCCAAAATCGATCAAGACTTCAAAAAAGATACTTGACATGTACTAGAAAAAGATACTCCTAATCAAGATCTATCATTATAGATATAGATGAGTCATTTTGGAGCATCCTGAAGGATTTTTGATGTTCTAGACGAAAATCAAATCACACCCAAAACCATCACCTGATCCTTCCCAACCCCCAAAATCGATCAAGACTTCAAAATAGATACTTGACATGTACTAGAAAAAGATACTCCTAATCAAGATCTATCATTATAGATATAGATGAGTCATTTTGGAGCATCCTGAAGGATTTTTGATGTTCTAGACGAAAATCAAATCACACCCAAAACCATCACCTGATCCTTCCCAACCCCCAAAATTGATCAAGACTTCAAAATAGATACTTGACATGTACTAGAAAAAAATACTCCTAATCAAGATCTATCATTATAGATATAGATGAGTCATTTTGGAGCATCCTGAAGGATTTTTGATGTTCTAGACGAAAATCAAATTACACCCAAAACCATCACCTGATCCTTCCCAACCCCCAAAATCGATCAAGACTTCAAAATAGATACTTGACATGTACTAGAAAAAGATACTCCTAATCAAGATCTATCATTATAGATATAGATGAGTCATTTTGGAGCATCCTGAAGGATTTTTGATGTTCTAGACGAAAATCAAATCACACCCAAAACCATCACCTGATCCTTCCCAACCCCCAAAATCGATCAAGACTTCAAAATAGATACTTGACATGTACTAGAAAAAGATACTCCTAATCAAGATCTATCATTATAGATATAGATGAGTCATTTTGGAGCATCCTGAAGGATTTTTGATGTTCTAGACGAAAATCAAATCACACCCAAAACCATCACCTGATCCTTCCCAACCCCCAAAATCGATCAAGACTTCAAAATAGATACTTGACATGTACTAGAAAAAGATACCTTTAATCAAGATCTATCATTATAGATATAGATGAGTCATTTTGGAGCATCCTGAAGGATTTTTGATGTTCTAGACGAAAATCAAATCACACCCAAAACCATCACCTGATCCTTCCCAACCCCCAAAATCGATCAAGACTTCAAAATAGATACTTGACATGTACTAGAAAAAGATACTCCTAATCAAGATCTATCATTATAGATATAGATGAGTCATTTTGGAGCATCCTGAAGGATTTTTGATGTTCTAGACGAAAATCAAATCACACCCAAAACCATCACCTGATCCTTCCCAACCCCCAAAATCGATCAAGACTTCAAAATAGATACTTGACATGTACTAGAAAAAGATACTCCTAATCAAGATCTATCATTATAGATATAGATGAGTCATTTTGGAGCATCCTGAAGGATTTTTGATGTTCTAGACGAAAATCAAATCACACCCAAAACCATCACCTGATCCTTCCCAACCCCCAAAATCGATCAAGACTTCAAAATAGATACTTGACATGTACTAGAAAAAGATACTCCTAATCAAGATCTATCATTATAGATATAGATGAGTCATTTTGGAGCATCCTGAAGGATTTTTGATGTTCTAGACGAAAATCAAATCACACCCAAAACCATCACCTGATCCTTCCCAACCCCCAAAATCGATCAAGACTTCAAAATAGATACTTGACTTGTACTAGAAAAAGATACTCCTAATCAAGATCTATCATTATAGATATAGATGAGTCATTTTGGAGCATCCTGAAGGATTTTTGATGTTCTAGACGAAAATCAAATCACACCCAAAACCATCACCTGATCCTTCCCAACCCCCAAAATCGATCGATCAAGACTTCAAAATAGATACTTGACATGTACTAGAAAAAGATACTCCTAATCAAGATCTATCATTATAGATATAGATGAGTCATTTTGGAGCATCCTGAAGGATTTTTGATGTTCTAGACGAAAATCAAATCACACCCAAAACCATCACCTGATCCTTCCCAACCCCCAAAATCGATCAAGACTTCAAAATAGATACTTGACATGTACTAGAAAAAGATACTCCTAATCAAGATCTATCATTATAGATATAGATGAGTCATTTTGGAGCATCCTGAAGGATTTTTGATGTTCTAGACGAAAATCAAATCACACCCAAAACCATCACCTGATCCTTCCCAACCCCCAAAATCGATCAAGACTTCAAAATAGATACTTGACATGTACTAGAAAAAGATACTCCTAATCAAGATCTATCATTATAGATATAGATGAGTCATTTTGGAGCATCCTGAAGGATTTTTGATGTTCTAGACGAAAATCAAATCACACCCAAAACCATCACCTGATCCTTCCCAACCCCCAAAATCGATCAAGACTTCAAAAAAGATACTTGACATGTACAAGAAAAAGATACTCCTAATCAAGATCTATCATTATAGATATAGATGAGTCATTTTGGAGCATCCTGAAGGATTTTTGATGTTCTAGACGAAAATCAAATCACACCCAAAACCATCACCTGATCCTTCCCAACCCCAAAATCGATCAAGACTTCAAAATAGATACTTGACATGTACTAGAAAAAGATACTCCTAATCAAGATCTATCATTATAGATATAGATGAGTCATTTTGGAGCATCCTGAAGGATTTTTGATGTTCTAGACGAAAATCAAATCACACCCAAAACCATCACCTGATCCTTCCCAACCCCCAAAATCGATCAAGACTTCAAAATAGATACTTGACATGTACTAGAAAAAGATACTCCTAATCAAGATCTATCATTATAGATATAGATGAGTCATTTTGGAGCATCCTGAAGGATTTTTGATGTTCTAGACGAAAATCAAATCACACCCAAAACTATCACCTGATCCTTCCCAACCCCCAAAATCGATCAAGACTTCAAAATAGATACTTGACATGTACTAGAAAAAGATACTCCTAATCAAGATCTATCATTATAGATATAGATGAGTCATTTTGGAGCATCCTGAAGGATTTTTGATGTTGTAGACGAAAATCAAATCACACCCAAAACCATCACCTGATCCTTCCCAACCCCCAAAATCGATCAAGACTTCAAAATAGATACTTGACATGTACTAGAAAAAGATACTCCTAATCAAGATCTATCATTATAGATATAGATGAGTCATTTTGGAGCATCCTGAAGGATTTTTGATGTTCTAGACGAAAATCAAATCACACCCAAAACCATCACCTGATCCTTCCCAACCCCCAAAATCGATCAAGACTTCAAAATAGATACTTGACATGTACTAGAAAAAGATACTCCTAATCAAGATCTATCATTATAGATATGGATGAGTCATTTTGGAGCATCCTGAAGGATTTTTGATGTTCTAGACGAAAATCAAATCACACCCAAAACCATCACCTGATCCTTCCCAACCCCCAAAATCGATCAAGACTTCAAAATAGATACTTGACATGTACTAGAAAAAGATACTCCTAATCAAGATCTATCATTATAGATATAGATGAGTCATTTTGGAGCATCCTGAAGGATTTTTGATGTTCTAGACGAAAATCAAATCACACCCAAAACCATCACCTGATCCTTCCCAACCCCCAAAATCGATCAAGACTTCAAAATAGATACTTGACATGTACTAGAAAAAGATACTCCTAATCAAGATCTATCATTATAGATATAGATGAGTCATTTTGGAGCATCCTGAAGGATTTTTGATGTTCTAGACGAAAATCAAATCACACCCAAAACCATCACCTGATCCTTCCCAACCCCCAAAATCGATCAAGACTTCAAAATAGATACTTGACATGTACTAGAAAAAGATACTCCTAATCAAGATCTATCATTATAGATATAGATGAGTCATTTTGGAGCATCCTGAAGGATTTTTGATGTTCTAGACGAAAATCAAATCACACCCAAAACCATCACCTGATCCTTCCCAACCCCCAAAATCGATCAAGACTTCAAAATAGATACTTGACATGTACTAGAAAAAGATACTCCTAATCAAGATCTATCATTATAGATATAGATGAGTCATTTTGGAGCATCCTGAAGGATTTTTTATGTTCTAGACGAAAATAAAATCACACCCAAAACCATCACCTGATCCTTCCCAACCCCCAAAATCGATCAAGACTTCAAAATAGATACTTGACATGTACTAGAAAAAGATACTCCTAATCAAGATCTATCATTATAGATATAGATGAGTCATTTTGGAGCATCCTGAAGGATTTTTGATGTTCTAGACGAAAATCAAATCACACCCAAAACCATCACCTGATCCTTCCCAACCCCCAAAATCGATCAAGACTTCAAAATAGATACTTGACATGTACTAGAAAAAGATACTCCTAATCAAGATCTATCATTATAGATATAGATGAGTCATTTTGGAGCATCCTGAAGGATTTTTGATGTTCTAGACGAAAATCAAATCACACCCAAAACCATCACCTGATCCTTCCCAACCCCCAAAATTGATCAAGACTTCAAAATAGATACTTGACATGTACTAGAAAAAAATACTCCTAATCAAGATCTATCATTATAGATATAGATGAGTCATTTTGGAGCATCCTGAAGGATTTTTGATGTTCTAGACGAAAATCAAATCACACCCAAAACCATCACCTGATCCTTCCCAACCCCCAAAATCGATCAAGACTTCAAAATAGATACTTGACATGTACTAGAAAAAGATACTCCTAATCAAGATCTATCATTATAGATATAGATGAGTCATTTTGGAGCATCCTGAAGGATTTTTGATGTTCTAGACGAAAATCAAATCACACCCAAAACCATCACCTGATCCTTCCCAACCCCCAAAATCGATCAAGACTTCAAAATAGATACTTGACATGTACTAGAAAAAGATACTCCTAATCAAGATCTATCATTATAGATATAGATGTGTCATTTTGGAGCATCCTGAAGGATTTTTGATGTTCTAGACGAAAATCAAATCACACCCAAAACCATCACCTGATCCTTCCCAACCCCCAAAATCGATCAAGACTTCAAAATAGATACTTGACATGTACTAGAAAAAGATACTCCTAATCAAGATCTATCATTATAGATATAGATGAGTCATTTTGGAGCATCCTGAAGGATTTTTGATGTTCTAGACGAAAATCAAATCACACCCAAAACCATCACCTGATCCTTCCCAATCCCCAAAATCGATCAAGACTTCAAAATAGATACTTGACATGTACTAGAAAAAGATACTCCTAATCAAGATCTATCATTATAGATATAGATGAGTCATTTTGGAGCATCCTGAAGGATTTTTGATGTTCTAGACGAAAATCAAATCACACCCAAAACCATCACCTGATCCTTCCCAACCCCCAAAATCGATCAAGACTTCAAAATAGATACTTGACATGTACTAGAAAAAGATACTCCTAATCAAGATCTATCATTATAGATAGATGAGTCATTTTGGAGCATCCTGAAGGATTTTTGATGTTCTAGACGAAAATCAAATCACACCCAAAACCATCACCTGATCCTTCCCAACCCCCAAAATCGATCAAGACTTCAAAATAGATACTTGACATGTACTAGAAAAAGATACTCCTAATCAAGATCTATCATTATAGATATAGATGAGTCATTTTGGAGCATCCTGAAGGATTTTTGATGTTCTAGACGAAAATCAAATCACACCCAAAACCATCACCTGATCCTTCCCAACCCCCAAAATCGATCAAGACTTCAAAATAGATACTTGACATGTACTAGAAAAAGATACTCCTAATCAAGATCTATCATTATAGATATAGATGAGTCATTTTGGAGCATCCTGAAGGATTTTTGATGTTCTAGACGAAAATCAAATCACACCCAAAACCATCACCTGATCCTTCCCAACCCCCAAAATCGATCAAGACTTCAAAATAGATACTTGACATGTACTAGAAAAAGATACTCCTAATCAAGATCTATCATTATAGATATAGATGAGTCATTTTGGAGCATCCTGAAGGATTTTTGATGTTCTAGACGAAAATCAAATCACACCCAAAACCATCACCTGATCCTTCCCAACCCCCAAAATCGATCAAGACTTCAAAATAGATACTTGACATGTACTAGAAAAAGATACTCCTAATCAAGATCTATCATTATAGATATAGATGAGTCATTTTGGAGCATCCTGAAGGATTTTTGATGTTCTAGACGAAAATCAAATCACACCCAAAACCATCACCTGATCCTTCCCAACCCCCAAAATCGATCAAGACTTCAAAATAGATACTTGACATGTACTAGAAAAAGATACTCCTAATCAAGATCTATCATTATAGATATAGATGAGTCATTTTGGAGCATCCTGAAGGATTTTTGATGTCCTAGACGAAAATCAAATCACACCCAAAACCATCACCTCATCCTTCCCAACCCCCAAAATCGATCAAGACTTCAAAATAGATACTTGACATGTACTAGAAAAAGATACTCCTAATCAAGATCTATCATTATAGATATAGATGAGTCATTTTGGAGCATCCTGAAGGATTTTTGATGTTCTAGACGAAAATCAAATCACACCCAAAACCATCACCTGATCCTTCCCAACCCCAAAATCGATCAAGACTTCAAAATAGATACTTGACATGTACTAGAAAAAGATACTCCTAATCAAGATCTATCATTATAGATATAGATGAGTCATTTTGGA
Source organism: Eupeodes corollae (assembly GCF_945859685.1). Lineage (NCBI taxonomy): Eukaryota > Metazoa > Arthropoda > Insecta > Diptera > Syrphidae > Eupeodes > Eupeodes corollae. The sequence goes on from NW_026605182.1 coordinate 18,863, forward strand.
GCATCCTGAAGGATTTTTGATGTTCTAGACGAAAATCAAATCACACCCAAAACCATCACCTGATCCTTCCCAACCCCCAAAATCGATCAAGACTTCAAAATAGATACTTGACATGTACTAGAAAAAGATACTCCTAATCAAGATCTATCATTATAGATATAGATGAGTCATTTTGGAGCATCCTGAAGGATTTTTGATGTTCTAGACGAAAATCAAATCACACCCAAAACCATCACCTGATCCTTCCCAACCCCCAAAATCGATCAAGACTTCAAAATAGATACTTGACATGTACTAGAAAAAGATACTCCTAATCAAGATCTATCATTATAGATATAGATGAGTCATTTTGGAGCATCCTGAAGGATTTTTGATGTTCTAGACGAAAATCAAATCACACCCAAAACCATCACCTGATCCTTCCCAACCCCCAAAATCGATCAAGACTTCAAAATAGATACTTGACATGTACTAGAAAAAAGATACTCCTAATCAAGATCTATCATTATAGATATAGATGAGTCATTTTGGAGCATCCTGAAGGATTTTTGATGTTCTAGACGAAAATCAAATCACACCCAAAACCATCACCTGATCCTTCCCAACCCCCAAAATCGATCAAGACTTCAAAATAGATACTTGACATGTACTAGAAAAAGATACTCCTAATCAAGATCTATCATTATAGATATAGATGAGTCATTTTGGAGCATCCTGAAGGATTTTTGATGTTCTAGACGAAAATCAAATCACACCCAAAACCATCACCTGATCCTTCCCAACCCCCAAAATCGATCAAGACTTCAAAATAGATACTTGACATGTACTAGAAAAAGATACTCCTAATCAAGATCTATCATTATAGATATAGATGAGTCATTTTGGAGCATCCTGAAGGATTTTGATGTTCTAGACGAAAATCAAATCACACCCAAAACCATCACCTGATCCTTCCCAACCCCAAAATCGATCAAGACTTCAAAATAGATACTTGACATGTACTAGAAAAAGATACTCCTAATCAAGATCTATCATTATAGATATAGATGAGTCATTTTGGAGCATCCTGAAGGATTTTTGATGTTCTAGACGAAAATCAAATCACACCCAAAACCATCACCTGATCCTTCCCAACCCCCAAAATCGATCAAGACTTCAAAATAGATACTTGACATGTACTAGAAAAAGATACTCCTAATCAAGATCTATCATTATAGATATAGATGAGTCATTTTGGAGCATCCTGAAGGATTTTTGATGTTCTAGACGAAAATCAAATCACACCCAAAACCATCACCTATTCCTTCCCAACCCCCAAAATCGATCAAGACTTCAAAATAGATACTTGACATGTACTAGAAAAAGATACTCCTAATCAAGATCTATCATTATAGATATAGATGAGTCATTTTGGAGCATCCTGAAGGATTTTTGATGTTCTAGACGAAAATCAAATCACACCCAAAACCATCACCTGATCCTTCCCAACCCCCAAAATCGATCAAGACTTCAAAATAGATACTTGACATGTACTAGAAAAAGATACTCCTAATCAAGATCTATCATTATAGATATAGATGAGTCATTTTGGAGCATCCTGAAGGATTTTTGATGTTCTAGACGAAAATCAAATCACACCCAAAACCATCACCTGATCCTTCCCAACCCCCAAAATCGATCAAGACTTCAAAATAGATACTTGACATGTACTAGAAAAAGATACTCCTAACCAAGATCTATCATTATAGATATAGATGAGTCATTTTGGAGCATCCTGAAGGATTTTTGATGTTCTAGACGAAAATCAAATCACACCCAAAACCATCACCTGATCCTTCCCAACCCCCAAAATCGATCAAGACTTCAAAATAGATACTTGACATGTACTAGAAAAAGATACTCCTAATCAAGATCTATCATTATAGATATAGATGAGTCATTTTGGAGCATCCTGAAGGATTTTTGATGTTCTAGACGAAAATCAAATCACACCCAAAACCATCACCTGATCCTTCCCAACCCCCAAAATTGATCAAGACTTCAAAATAGATACTTGACATGTACTAGAAAAAGATACTCCTAATCAAGATCTATCATTATAGATATAGATGAGTCATTTTGGAGCATCCTGAAGGATTTTTGATGTTCTAGACGAAAATCAAATCACACCCAAAACCATCACCTGATCCTTCCCAACCCCCAAAATCGATCAAGACTTCAAAATAGATACTTGACATGTACTAAAAAAAGATACTCCTAATCAAGATCTATCATTATAGATATAGATGAGTCATTTTGGAGCATCCTGAAGGATTTTTGATGTTCTAGACGAAAATCAAATCACACCCAAAACCATCACCTGATCCTTCCCAACCCCCAAAATCGATCAAGACTTCAAAATAGATACTTGACATGTACTAGAAAAAGATACTCCTAATCAAGATCTATCATTATAGATATAGATGAGTCATTTTGGAGCATCCTGAAGGATTTTTGATGTTCTAGACGAAAATCAAATCACACCCAAAACCATCACCTGATCCTTCCCAACCCCCAAAATCGATCAAGACTTCAAAATAGATACTTGACATGTACTAGAAAAAGATACTCCTAATCAAGATCTATCATTATAGATATAGATGAGTCATTTTGGAGCATCCTGAAGGATTTTTGATGTTCTAGACGAAAATCAAATCACACCCAAAACCATCACCTGATCTTACCCAACCCCCAAAATCGATCAAGACTTCAAAATAGATACTTGACATGTACTAGAAAAAGATACTCCTAATCAAGATCTATCATTATAGATATAGATGAGTCATTTTGGAGCATCCTAAAGGATTTTTGATGTTCTAGACGAAAATCAAATCACACCCAAAACCATCACCTGATCCTTCCCAACCCCCAAAATCGATCAAGACTTCAAAATAGATACTTGACATGTACTAGAAAAAGATACTCCTAATCAAGATCTATCATTATAGATATAGATGAGTCATTTTGGAGCATCCTGAAGGATTTTTGATGTTCTAGACGAAAATCAAATCACACCCAAAACCATCACCTGATCCTTCCCAACCCCCAAAATCGATCAAGACTTCAAAATAGATACTTGACATGTACTAGAAAAAGATACTCCTAATCAAGATCTATCATTATAGATATAGATGAGTCATTTTGGAGCATCCTGAAGGATTTTTGATGTTCTAGACGAAAATCAAATCACACCCAAAACCATCACCTGATCCTTCCCAACCCCCAAAATCGATCAAGACTTCAAAATAGATACTTGACATGTACTAGAAAAAGATACTCCTAATCAAGATCTATCATTATAGATATAGATGAGTCATTTTGGAGCATCCTGAAGGATTTTTGATGTTCTAGACGAAAATCAAATCACACCCAAAACCATCACCTGATCTTTCCCAACCCCCAAAATCGATCAAGACTTCAAAATAGATACTTGACATGTACTAGAAAAAGATACTCCTAATCAAGATCTATCATTATAGATATAGATGAGTCATTTTGGAGCATCCTGAAGGATTTTTGATGTTCTAGACGAAAATCAAATCACACCCAAAACCATCACCTGATCCTTCCCAACCCCCAAAATCGATCAAGACTTCAAAATAGATACTTGACATGTACAAGAAAAAGATACTCCTAATCAAGATCTATCATTATAGATATAGATGAGTCATTTTGGAGCATCCTGAAGGATTTTTGATGTTCTAGACGAAAATCAAATCACACCCAAAACCATCACCTGATCCTTCCCAACCCCCAAAATCGATCAAGGCTTCAAAATAGATACTTGACATGTACTAGAAAAAGATACATCTAATCAAGATCTATCATTATAGATATAGATGAGTCATTTTGGAGCATCCTGAAGGATTTTTGATGTTCTAGACGAAAATCAAATCACACCCAAAACCATCACCTCATCCTTCCCAACCCCCAAAATCGATCAAGACTTCAAAATAGATACTTGACATGTACTAGAAAAAGATACTCCTAATCAAGATCTATCATTATAGATATAGATGAGTCATTTTGGAGCATCCTGAAGGATTTTTGATGTTCTAGACGAAAATCAAATCACACCCAAAACCATCACCTGATCCTTCCCAACCCCCAAAATCGATCAAGACTTCAAAATAGATACTTGACATGTACTAGAAAAAGATACTCCTAATCAAGATCTATCATTATAGATATAGATGAGTCATTTTGGAGCATCCTGAAGGATTTTTGATGTTCTAGACGAAAATCAAATCACACCCAAAACCATCACCTGATCCTTCCCAACCCCCAAAATCGATCAAGACTTCAAAATAGATACTTGACATGCACTAGAAAAAGATACTCCTAATCAAGATCTATCATTATAGATATAGATGAGTCATTTTGGAGCATCCTGAAGGATCTTTGATGTTCTAGACGAAAATCAAATCACACCCAAAACCATCACCTGATCCTTCCCAACCCCCAAAATCGATCAAGACTTCAAAATAGATACTTGACATGTACTAGAAAAAGATACTCCTAATCAATATCTATCATTATAGATATAGATGAGTCATTTTGGAGCATCCTGAAGGATTTTTGATGTTCTAGACGAAAATCAAATCACACCCAAAACCATCACCTGATCCTTCCCAACCCCCAAAATCGATCAAGACTTCAAAATAGATACTTGACATGTACTAGAAAAAGATACTCCTAATCAAGATCTATCATTATAGATATAGATGAGTCATTTTGGAGCATCCTGAAGGATTTTTGATGTTCTAGACGAAAATCAAATCACACCCAAAACCATCACCTGATCCTTCCCAACCCCCAAAATCGATCAAGACTTCAAAAAAGATACTTGACATGTACTAGAAAAAGATACTCCTAATCAAGATCTATCATTATAGATATAGATGAGTCATTTTGGAGCATCCTGAAGGATTTTTGATGTTCTAGACGAAAATCAAATCACACCCAAAACCATCACCTGATCTTTCCCAACCCCTAAAATCGATCAAGACTTCAAAATAGATACTTGACATGTACTAGAAAAAGATACTCCTAATCAAGATCTATCATTATAGATAAAGATGAGTCATTTTGGAGCATCCTGAAGGATTTTTGATGTTCTAGACGAAAATCAAATCACACCCAAAACCATCACCTGATCCTTCCCAACCCCCAAAATCGATCAAGACTTCAAAATAGATACTTGACATGTACTAGAAAAAGATACTCCTAATCAAGATCTATCATTATAGATATAGATGAGTCATTTTGGAGCATCCTGAAGGATTTTTGATGTTCTAGACGAAAATCAAATCACACCCAAAACCATCACCTGATCCTTCCCAACCCCCAAAATCGATCAAGACTTCAAAATAGATACTTGACATGTACTAGAAAAAGATACTCCTAATCAAGATCTATCATTATAGATATAGATGAGTCATTTTGGAGCATCCTGAAGGATTTTTGATGTTCTAGACGAAAATCAAATCACACCCAAAACCATCACCTGATCCTTCCCAACCCCCAAAATCGATCAAGACTTCAAAATAGATACTTGACATGTACTAGAAAAAGATACTCCTAATCAAGATCTATCATTATAGATATAGATGAGTCATTTTGGAGCATCCTGAAGGATTTTTGATGTTCTAGACGAAAATCAAATCACACCCAAAACCATCACCTGATCCTTCCCAACCCCCAAAATCGATCAAGACTTCAAAATAGATACTTGACATGTACTAGAAAAAGATACTCCTAATCAAGATCTATCATTATAGATATAGATGAGTCATTTTGGAGCATCCTGAAGGATTTTTGATGTTCTAGACGAAAATCAAATCACACCCAAAACCATCACCTGATCCTTCCCAACCCCCAAAATCGATTAAGACTTCAAAATAGATACTTGACATGTACTAGAAAAAGATACTCCTAATCAAGATCTATCATTATAGATATAGATGAGTCATTTTGGAGCATCCTGAAGGATTTTTGATGTTCTAGACGAAAATCAAATCACACCCAAAACCATCACCTGATCCTTCCCAACCCCCAAAATCGATCAAGACTTCAAAATAGATACTTGACATGTACTAGAAAAAGATACTCCTAATCAAGATCTATCATTATAGATATAGATGAGTCATTTTGGAGCATCCTGAAGGATTTTTGATGTTCTAGACGAAAATCAAATCACACCCAAAACCATCACCTGATCCTTCCCAACCCCCAAAATCGATCAAGACTTCAAAATAGATACTTGACATGTACTAGAAAAAGATACTCCTAATCAAGATTTATCATTATAGATATAGATGAGTCATTTTGGAGCATCCTGAAGGATTTTTGATGTTCTAGACGAAAATCAAATCACACCCAAAACCATCACCTGATCCTTCCCAACCCCCAAAATCGATCAAGACTTCAAAATAGATACTTGACATGTACTAGAAAAAGATACTCCTAATCAAGATCTATCATTATAGATATAGATGAGTCATTTTGGAGCATCCTGAAGGATTTTTGATGTTCTAGACGAAAATCAAATCACACCCAAAACCATCACCTGATCCTTCCCAACCCCCAAAATCGATCAAGACTTCAAAATAGATACTTGACATGTACTAGAAAAAGATACTCCTAATCAAGATCTATCATTATAGATATAGATGAGTCATTTTGGAGCATCCTGAAGGATTTTTGATGTTCTAGACGAAAATCAAATCACACCCAAAACCATCACCTGATCCTTCCCAACCCCCAAAATCGATCAAGACTTCAAAATAGATACTTGACATGTACTAGAAAAAGATACTCCTAATCAAGATCTATCATTATAGATATAGATGAGTCATTTTGGAGCATCCTGAAGGATTTTTGATGTTCTAGACGAAAATCAAATCACACCCAAAACCATCACCTGATCCTTCCCAACCCCCAAAATCGATCAAGACTTCAAAATAGATACTTGACATGTACTAGAAAAAGATACTCCTAATCAAGATCTATCATTATAGATATAGATGAGTCATTTTGGAGCATCCTGAAGGATTTTTGATGTTCTAGACGAAAATCAAATCACACCCAAAACCATCACCTGATCCTTCCCAACCCCCAAAATCGATCAAGACTTCAAAATAGATACTTGACATGTACTAGAAAAAGATACTCCTAATCAAGATCTATCATTATAGATATAGATGAGTCATTTTGGAGCATCCTGAAGGATTTTTGATGTTCTAGACGAAAATCAAATCACACCCAAAACTATCACCTGATCCTTCCCAACCCCCAAAATTGATCAAGACTTCAAAATAGATACTTGACATGTACTAGAAAAAGATACTCCTAATCAAGATCTATCATTATAGATATAGATGAGTCATTTTGGAGCATCCTGAAGGATTTTTGATGTTCTAGACGAAAATCAAATCACACCCAAAACCATCACCTGATCCTTCCCAACCCCCAAAATCGATCAAGACTTCAAAATAGATACTTGACATGTACTAGAAAAAGATACTCCTAATCAAGATCTATCATTATAGATATAGATGAGTCATTTTGGAGCATCCTGAAGGATTTTTGATGTTCTAGACGAAAATCAAATCACACCCAAAACCATCACCTGATCCTTCCCAACCCCCAAAATCGATCAAGACTTCAAAATAGATACTTGACATGTACTAGAAAAAGATACTCCTAATCAAGATCTATCATTATAGATATAGATGAGTCATTTTGGAGCATCCTGAAGGATTTTTGATGTTCTAGACGAAAATCAAATCACACCCAAGACCATCACCTGATCCTTCCCAACCCCCAAAATCGATCAAGACTTCAAAATAGATACTTGACATGTACTAGAAAAAGATACTCCTAATCAAGATCTATCATTATAGATATAGATGAGTCATTTTGGAGCATCCTGAAGGATTTTTGATGTTCTAGACGAAAATCAAATCACACCCAAAACCATCACCTGATCCTTCCCAACCCCCAAAATCGATCAAGACTTCAAAATAGATACTTGACATGTACTAGAAAAAGATACTCCTAATCAAGATCTATCATTATAGATATAGATGAGTCATTTTGGAGCATCCTGAAGGATTTTTGATGTTCTAGACGAAAATCAAATCACACCCAAAACCATCACCTGATCCTTCCCAACCCCCAAAATCGATCAAGACTTCAAAATAGATACTTGACATGTACTAGAAAAAGATACTCCTAATCAAGATCTATCATTATAGATATAGATGAGTCATTTTGGAGCATCCTGAAGGATTTTTGATGTTCTAGACGAAAATCAAATCACACCCAAAACCATCACCTGATCCTTCCCAACCCCCAAAATCGATCAAGACTTAAAAATAGATACTTGACATGTACTAGAAAAAGATACTCCTAATCAAGATCTATCATTATAGATATAGATGAGTCATTTTGGAGCATCCTGAAGGATTTTTGATGTTCTAGACGAAAATCAAATCACACCCAAAACCATCACCTGATCCTTCCCAACCCCCAAAATCGATCAAGACTTCAAAATAGATACTTGACATGTACTAGAAAAAGATACTCCTAATCAAGATCTATCATTATAGATATAGATGAGTCATTTTGGAGCATCCTGAAGGATTTTTGATGTTCTAGACGAAAATCAAATCACACCCAAAACCATCACCTGATCCTTCCCAACCCCCAAAATCGATCAAGACTTCAAAATAGATACTTGACATGTACTAGAAAAAGATACTCCTAATCAAGATCTATCATTATAGATATAGATGAGTCATTTTGGAGCATCCTGAAGGATTTTTGATGTTCTAGACGAAAATCAAATCACACCCAAAACCATCACCTGATCCTTCCCAACCCCCAAAATCGATCAAGACTTCAAAATAGATACTTGACATGTACTAGAAAAAGATACTCCTAATCAAGATCTATCATTATAGATATAGATGAGTCATTTTGGAGCATCCTGAAGGATTTTTGATGTTCTAGACGAAAATCAAATCACACCCAAAACCATCACTTGATCCTTCCCAACCCCCAAAATCGATCAAGACTTCAAAATAGATACTTGACATGTACTAGAAAAAGATACTCCTAATCAAGATCTATCATTATAGATATAGATGAGTCATTTTGGAGCATCCTGAAGGATTTTTGATGTTCTAGACGAAAATCAAATCACACCCAAAACCATCACCTGATCCTTCCCAACCCCCAAAATCGATCAAGACTTCAAAATAGATACTTGACATGTACTAGAAAAAGATACTCCTAATCAAGATCTATCATTATAGATATAGATGAGTCATTTTGGAGCATCCTGAAGGATTTTTGATGTTCTAGACGAAAATCAAATCACACCCAAAACCATCACCTGATCCTTCCCAACCCCCAAAATCGATCAAGACTTCAAAATAGATACTTGACATGTACTAGAAAAAGATACTCCTAATCAAGATCTATCATTATAGATATAGATGAGTCATTTTGGAGCATCCTGAAGGATTTTTGATGTTCTAGACGAAAATCAAATCACACCCAAAACCATCACCTGATCCTTCCCAACCCCCAAAATCGATCAAGACTTCAAAATAGATACTTGACATGCACTAGAAAAAGATACTCCTAATCAAGATCTATCATTATAGATATAGATGAGTCATTTTGGAGCATCCTGAAGGATCTTTGATGTTCTAGACGAAAATCAAATCACACCCAAAACCATCACCTGATCCTTCCCAACCCACAAAATCGATCAAGACTTCAAAATAGATACTTGACATGTACTAGAAAAAGATACTCCTAATCAAGATCTATCATTATAGATATAGATGAGTCATTTTGGAGCATCCTGAAGGATTTTTGATGTTCTAGACGAAAATCAAATCACACCCAAAACCATCACCTGATCCTTCCCAACCCCCAAAATCGATCAAAACTTCAAAATAGATACTTGACATGTACTAGAAAAAGATACTCCTAATCAAGATCTATCATTATAGATATAGATGAGTCATTTTTGACCATCCTGAAGGATTTTTGATGTTCTAGACGAAAATCAAATCACACCCAAAACCATCACCTGATCCTTCCCAACCCCCAAAATCGATCAAGACTTCAAAATAGATACTTGACATGTACTAGAAAAAGATACTCCTAATCAAGATCTATCATTATAGATATAGATGAGTCATTTTGGAGCATCCTGAAGGATTTTTGATGTTTTAGACGAAAATCAAATCACACCCAAAACCATCACCTGATCCTTCCCAACCCCCAAAACCGATCAAGACTTCAAAATAGATACTTGACATGTACTAGAAAAAGATACTCCTAATCAAGATCTATCATTATAGATATAGATGAGTCATTTTGGAGCATCCTGAAGGATTTTTGATGTTCTAGACGAAAATCAAATCACACCCAAAACCATCACCTGATCCTTCCCAACCCCCAAAATCGATCAAGACTTCAAAATAGATACTTGACATGTACTAGAAAAAGATACTCCTAATCAAGATCTATCATTATAGATATAGATGAGTCATTTTGGAGCATCCTGAAGGATTTTTGATGTTCTAGACGAAAATCAAATCACACCCAAAACCATCACCTGATCCTTCCCAACCCCCAAAATCGATCAAGACTTCAAAATAGATACTTGACATGTACTAGAAAAAGATACTCCTAATCAAGATCTATCATTATAGATATAGATGAGTCATTTTGGAGCATCCTGAAGGATTTTTGATGTTCTAGACGAAAATCAAATCACACCCAAAACCATCACCTGATCCTTCCCAACCCCCAAAATCGATCAAGACTTCAAAACAGATACTTGACATGTACTAGAAAAAGATACTCCTAATCAAGATCTATCATTATAGATATAGATGAGTCATTTTGGAGCATCCTGAAGGATTTTTGATGTTCTAGACGAAAATCAAATCACACCCAAAACCATCACCTGATCCTTCCCAACCCCCAAAATCGATCAAGACTTCAAAATAGATACTTGACATGTACTAGAAAAAGATACTCCTAATCAAGATCTATCATTATAGATATAGATGAGTCATTTTGGAGCATCCTGAAGGATTTTTGATGTTCTAGACGAAAATCAAATCACACCCAAAACCATCACCTGATCCTTCCCAACCCCCAAAATCGATCAAGACTTCAAAATAGATACTTGACATGTACTAGAAAAAGATACTCCTAATCAAGATCTATCATTATAGATATAGATGAGTCATTTTGGAGCATCCTGAAGGATTTTTGATGTTCTAGACGAAAATCAAATCACACCCAAAACCATCACCTGATCCTTCCCAACCCCCAAAATCGATCAAGACTTCAAAAAAGATACTTGACATGTACTAGAAAAAGATATTCCTAATCAAGATCTATCATTATAGATATAGATGAGTCAATTTGGAGCATCCTGAAGGATTTTTGATGTTCTAGACGAAAATCAAATCACACCCAAAACCATCACCTGATCCTTCCCAACCCCAAAAATCGATCAAGACTTCAAAATAGATACTTGACATGTACTAGAAAAAGATATTCCTAATCAAGATCTATCATTATAGATATAGATGAGCCATTTTGGAGCATCCTGAAGGATTTTTGATGTTCTAGACGAAAATCAAATCACACCCAAAACCATCACCTGATCCTTCCCAACCCCCAAAATCGATCAAGACTTCAAAATAGATACTTGACATGTACTAGAAAAAGATACTCCTAATCAAGATCTATCATTATAGATATAGATGAGTCATTTTGGAGCATCCTGAAGGATTTTTGATGTTCTAGACGAAAATCAAATCACACCCAAAACCATCACCTGATCCTTCCCAACCCCCAAAATCGATCAAGACTTCAAAAAAGATACTTGACATGTACTAGAAAAAGATACTCCTAATCAAGATCTATCATTATAGATATAGATGAGTCATTTTGGAGCATCCTGAAGGATTTTTGATGTTCTAGACGAAAATCAAATCACACCCAAAACCATCACCTGATCCTTCCCAACCCCCAAAATCGATCAAGACTTCAAAATAGATACTTGACATGTACTAGAAAAAGATACTCCTAATCAAGATCTATCATTATAGATATAGATGAGTCATTTTGGAGCATCCTGAAGGATTTTTGATGTTCTAGACGAAAATCAAATCACACCCAAAACCATCACCTGATCCTTCCCAACCCCCAAAATCGATCAAGACTTCAAAATAGATACTTGACATGTACTAGAAAAAGATACTCCTAATCAAGATCTATCATTATAGATATAGATGAGTCATTTTGGAGCATCCTGAAGGATTTTTGATGTTCTAGACGAAAATCAAATCACACCCAAAACCATCACCTGATCCTTCCCAACCCCCAAAATCGATCAAGACTTCAAAATAGATACTTGACATGTACTAGAAAAAGATACTCCTAATCAAGATCTATCATTATAGATATAGATGAGTCATTTTGGAGCATCCTGAAGGATTTTTGATGTTCTAGACGAAAATCAAATCACACCCAAAACCATCACCTGATCCTTCCCAACCCCCAAAATCGATCAAGACTTCAAAATAGATACTTGACATGTACTAGAAAAAGATACTCCTAATCAAGATCTATCATTATAGATATAGATGAGTCATTTTGGAGCATCCTGAAGGATTTTTGATGTTCTAGACGAAAATCAAATCACACCCAAAACCATCACCTGATCCTTCCCAACCCCCAAAATCGATCAAGACTTCAAAATAGATACTTGACATGTACTAGAAAAAGATACTCCTAATCAAGATCTATCATTATAGATATAGATGAGTCATTTTGGAGCATCCTGAAGGATTTTTGATGTTCTAGACGAAAATCAAATCACACCCAAAACCATCACCTGATCCTTCCCAACCCCCAAAATCGATCAAGACTTCAAAATAGATACTTGACATGTACTAGAAAAAGATACTCCTAATCAAGATCTATCATTATAGATATAGATGAGTCATTTTGGAGCATCCTGAAGGATTTTTGATGTTCTAGACGAAAATCAAATCACACCCAAAACCATCACCTGATCCTTCCCAACCCCCAAAATCGATCAAGACTTCAAAATAGATACTTGACATGTACTAGAAAAAGATACTCCTAATCAAGATCTATCATTATAGATATAGATGAGTCATTTTGGAGCATCCTGAAGGATTTTTGATGTTCTAGACGAAAATCAAATCACACCCAAAACCATCACCTGATCCTTCCCAACCCCCAAAATCGATCAAGACTTCAAAATAGATGCTTGACATGTACTAGAAAAAGATACTCCTAATCAAGATCTATCATTATAGATATAGATGAGTCATTTTGGAGCATCCTGAAGGATTTTTGATGTTCTAGACGAAAATCAAATCACACCCAAAACCATCACCTGATCCTTCCCAACCCCCAAAATCGATCAAGACTTCAAAATAGATACTTGACATGTACTAGAAAAAGATACTCCTAATCAAGATCTATCATTATAGATATAGATGAGTCATTTTGGAGCATCCTGAAGGATTTTTGATGTTCTAGACGAAAATCAAATCACACCCAAAACCATCACCTGATCCTTCCCAACCCCCAAAATCGATCAAGACTTCAAAATAGATACTTGACATGTACTAGAAAAAGATACTCCTAATCAAGATCTATCATTATAGATATAGATGAGTCATTTTGGAGCATCCTGAAGGATTTTTGATGTTCTAGACGAAAATCAAATCACACCCAAAACCATCACCTGATCCTTCCCAACCCCCAAAACCGATCAAGACTTCAAAATAGATACTTGACATGTACTAGAAAAAGATACTCCTAATCAAGATCTATCATTATAGATATAGATGAGTCATTTTGGAGCATCCTGAAGGATTTTTGATGTTCTAGACGAAAATCAAATCACACCCAAAACCATCACCTGATCCTTCCCAACCCCCAAAATCGATCAAGACTTCAAAATAGATACTTGACATGTACTAGAAAAAGATACTCCTAATCAAGATCTATCATTATAGATATAGATGAGTCATTTTGGAGCATCCTGAAGGATTTTTGATGTTCTAGACGAAAATCAAATCACACCCAAAACCATCACCTGATCCTTCCCAACCCCCAAAATCGATCAAGACTTCAAAATAGATACTTGACATGTACTAAAAAAAGATACTCCTAATCAAGATCTATCATTATAGATATAGATGAGTCATTTTGGAGCATCCTGAAGGATTTTTGATGTTCTAGACGAAAATCAAATCACACCCAAAACCATCACCTGATCCTTCCCAACCCCCAAAATCGATCAAGACTTCAAAATAGATACTTGACATGTACTAGAAAAAGATACTCCTAATCAAGATCTATCATTATAGATATAGATGAGTCATTTTGGAGCATCCTGAAGGATTTTTGATGTTCTAGACGAAAATCAAATCACACCCAAAACCATCACCTGATCCTTCCCAACCCCCAAAATCGATCAAGACTTCAAAATAGATACTTGACATGTACTAGAAAAAGATACTCCTAATCAAGATCTATCATTATAGATATAGATGAGTCATTTTGGAGCATCCTGAAGGATTTTTGATTTTCTAGACGAAAATCAAATCACACCCAAAACCATCACCTGATCCTTCCCAACCCCCAAAATCGATCAAGACTTCAAAATAGATACTTGACATGTACTAAAAAAAGATACTCCTAATCAAGATCTATCATTATAGATATAGATGAGTCATTTTGGAGCATCCTGAAGGATTTTTGATGTTCTAGACGAAAATCAAATCACACCCAAAACCATCACCTGATCCTTCCCAACCCCCAAAATCGATCAAGACTTCAAAATAGATACTTGACATGTACTAGAAAAAGATACTCCTAATCAAGATCTATCATTATAGATATAGATGAGTCATTTTGGAGCATCCTGAAGGATTTTTGATGTTCTAGACGAAAATCAAATCACACCCAAAACCATCACCTGATCCTTCCCAACCCCCAAAATCGATCAAGACTTCAAAATAGATACTTGACATGTACTAGAAAAAGATACTCCTAATCAAGATCTATCATTATAGATATAGATGAGTCATTTTGGAGCATCCTGAAGGATTTTTGATGTTCTAGACGAAAATCAAATCACACCCAAAACCATCACCTGATCCTTCCCAACCCCCAAAATCGATCAAGACTTCAAAATAGATACTTGACATGTACTAGAAAAAGATACTCCCAATCAAGATCTATCATTATAGATATAGATGAGTCATTTTGGAGCATCCTGAAGGATTTTTGATGTTCTAGACGAAAATCAAATCACACCCAAAACCATCACCTGATCCTTCCCAACCCCAAAATCGATCAAGACTTCAAAATAGATACTTGACATGTACTAGAAAAAGATAATCCTAATCAAGATCTATCATTATAGATATAGATGAGTCATTTTGGAGCATCCTGAAGGATTTTTGATGTTCTAGACGAAAATCAAATCACACCCAAAAGCATCACCTGATCCTTCCCAACCCCCAAAATCGATCAAGACTTCAAAATAGATACTTGACATGTACTAGAAAAAGATACTCCTAATCAAGATCTATCATTATAGATATAGATGAGTCATTTTGGAGCATCCTGAAGGATTTTTGATGTTCTAGACGAAAATCAAATCACACCCAAAACCATCACCTGATCCTTCCCAACCCCCAAAATCGATCAAGACTTCAAAATAGATACTTGACATGTACTAGAAAAAGATACCCCTAATCAAGATCTATCATTATAGATATAGATGAGTCATTTTGGAGCATCCTGAAGGATTTTTGATGTTCTAGACGAAAATCAAATCACACCCAAAACCATCACCTGATCCTTCCCAACCCCCAAAATCGATCAAGACTTCAAAATAGATACTTGACATGTACTAGAAAAAGATACTCCTAATCAAGATCTATCATTATAGATATAGATGAGTCATTTTGGAGCATCCTGAAGGATTTTTGATGTTCTAGACGAAAATCAAATCACACCCAAAACCATCACCTGATCCTTCCCAACCCCCAAAATCGATCAAGACTTCAAAATAGATACTTGACATGTACTAGAAAAAGATACTCCTAATCAAGATCTATCATTATAGATATAGATGAGTCATTTTGGAGCATCCTGAAGGATTTTTGATGTTCTAGACGAAAATCAAATCACACCCATAACCATCACCTGATCCTTCCCAACCCCCAAAATCGATCAAGACTTCAAAATAGATACTTGACATGTACTAGAAAAAGATATTCCTAATCAAGATCTATCATTATAGATATAGATGAGTCATTTTGGAGCATCCTGAAGGATTTTTGATGTTCTAGACGAAAATCAAATCACACCCAAAACCATCACCTGATCCTTCCCAACCCCCAAAATCGATCAAGACTTCAAAATAGATACTTGACATGTACTAGAAAAAGATAATCCTAATCAAGATCTATCATTATAGATATAGATGAGTCATTTTGGAGCATCCTGAAGGATTTTTGATGTTCTAGACGAAAATCAAATCACACCCAAAAGCATCACCTGATCCTTCCCAACCCCCAAAATCGATCAAGACTTCAAAATAGATACTTGACATGTACTAGAAAAAGATACTCCTAATCAAGATCTATCATTATAGATATAGATGAGTCATTTTGGAGCATCCTGAAGGATTTTTGATGTTCTAGACGAAAATCAAATCACACCCAAAACCATCACCTGATCCTTCCCAACCCCCAAAATCGATCAAGACTTCAAAATAGATACTTGACATGTACTAGAAAAAGATACCCCTAATCAAGATCTATCATTATAGATATAGATGAGTCATTTTGGAGCATCCTGAAGGAGTTTTGATGTTCTAGACGAAAATCAAATCACACCCAAAACCATCACCTGATCCTTCCCAACCCCCAAAATCGATCAAGACTTCAAAATAGATACTTGACATGTACTAGAAAAAGATACTCCTAATCAAGATCTATCATTATAGATATAGATGAGTCATTTTGGAGCATCCTGAAGGATTTTTGATGTTCTAGACGAAAATCAAATCACACCCAAAACCATCACCTGATCCTTCCCAACCCCCAAAATCGATCAAGACTTCAAAATAGATACTTGACATGTACTAGAAAAAGATACTCCTAATCAAGATCTATCATTATAGATATAGATGAGTCATTTTGGAGCATCCTGAAGGATTTTTGATGTTCTAGACGAAAATCAAATCACACCCAAAACCATCACCTGATCCTTCCCAACCCCCAAAATCGATCAAGACTTCAAAATAGATACCGATCAAGACTTCAAAATAGATACTTGACATGTACTAGAAAAAGATACTCCTAATCAAGATCCATCATTATAGATAAAGATGAGTCATTTTGGAGCATCCTGAAGGATTTTTGATGTTCTAGACGAAAATCAAATCACACCCAAAACCATCACCTGACCCTTCCCAACCCCCAAAATCGATCAAGACTTCAAAATAGATACTTGACATGTACTAGAAAAAGATACTCCTAATCAAGATCTATCATTATAGATATAGATGAGTCATTTTGGAGCATCCTGAAGGATTTTAGATGTTCTAGACAAAAATCAAATCACACCCAAAACCATCACCTGATCCTTCCCAACCCCCAAAATCGATCAAGACTTCAAAATAGATACTTGACATGTACTAGAAAAAGATACTCCTAATCAAGATCTATCATTATAGATATAGATGAGTCATTTTGGAGCATCCTGAAGGATTTTTGATGTTCTAGACGAAAATCAAATCACACCCAAAACCATCACCTGATCCTTCCCAACCCCCAAAATCGATCAAGACTTCAAAATAGATACTTGACATGTACTAGAAAAAGATACTCCTAATCAAGATCTATCATTATAGATATAGATGAGTCATTTTGGAGCATCCTGAAGGATTTTTGATGTTCTAGACGAAAATCAAATCACACCCAAAACCATCACCTGATCCTTCCCAACCCCCAAAATCGATCAAGACTTCAAAATAGATACTTGACATGTACTAGAAAAAGATACTCCTAATCAAGATCTATCATTATAGATATAGATGAGTCATTTTGGAGCATCCTGAAGGATTTTTGATGTTCTAGACGAAAATCAAATCACACCCAAAACCATCACCTGATCCTTCCCAACCCCCAAAATCGATCAAGACTTCAAAATAGATACTTGACATGTACTAGAAAAAGATACTCCTAATCAAGATCTATCATTATAGATATAGATGAGTCATTTTGGAGCATCCTGAAGGATTTTTGATGTTCTAGACGAAAATCAAATCACACCCAAAACCATCACCTGATCCTTCCCAACCCCCAAAATCGATCAAGACTTCAAAATAGATACTTGACATGTACTAGAAAAAGATACTCCTAATCAAGATCTATCATTATAGATATAGATGAGTCATTTTGGAGCATCCTGAAGGATTTTTGATGTTCTAGACGAAAATCAAATCACACCCAAAACCATCACCTGATCCTTCCCAACCCCCAAAATCGATCAAGACTTCAAAATAGATACTTGACATGTACTAGAAAAAGATACTCCTAATCAAGATCTATCATTATAGATATAGATGAGTCATTTTGGAGCATCCTGAAGGATTTTTGATGTTCTAGACGAAAATCAAATCACACCCAAAACCATCACCTGATCCTTCCCAACCCCCAAAATCGATCAAGACTTCAAAATAGATACTTGACATGTACTAGAAAAAGATACTCCTAATCAAGATCTATCATTATAGATATAGATGAGTCATTTTGGAGCATCCTGAAGGATTTTTGATGTTCTAGACGAAAATCAAATCACACCCAAAACCATCACCTGATCCTTCCCAACCCCCAAAATCGATCAAGACTTCAAAATAGATACTTGACATGTACTAGAAAAAGATACTCCTAATCAAGATCTATCATTATAGATATAGATGAGTCATTTTGGAGCATCCTGAAGGATTTTTGATGTTCTAGACGAAAATCAAATCACACCCAAAGCCATCACCTGATCCTTCCCAACCCCCAAAATCGATCAAGACTTCAAAATAGATACTTGACATGTACTAGAAAAAGATACTCCTAATCAAGATCTATCATTATAGATATAGATGAGTCATTTTGGAGCATCCTGAAGGATTTTTGATGTTCTAGACGAAAATAAAATCACACCCAAAACCATCACCTGATCCTTCCCAACCCCCAAAATCGATCAAGACTTCAAAATAGATACTTGACATGTACTAGAAAAAGATACTCCTAATCAAGATCTATCATTATAGATATAGATGAGTCATTTTGGAGCATCCTGAAGGATTTTTGATGTTCTAGACGAAAATCAAATCACACCCAAAACCATCACCTGATCCTTCCCAACCCCCAAAATCGATCAAGACTTCAAAATAGATACTTGACATGTACTAGAAAAAGATACTCCTAATCAAGATCTATCATTATAGATATAGATGAGTCATTTTGGAGCATCCTGAAGGATTTTTGATGTTCTAGACGAAAATCAAATCACACCCAAAACCATCACCTGATCCTTCTCACCCCCAAAATCGATCAAGACTTCAAAATAGATACTTGACATGTACTAGAAAAAGATACTCCTAATCAAGATCTATCATTATAGATATAGATGAGTCATTTTGGAGCATCCTGAAGGATTTTTGATGTTCTAGACAAAAATCAAATCACACCCAAAACCATCACCTGATCCTTCCCAACCCCCAAAATCGATCAAGACTTCAAAATAGATACTTGACATGTACTAGAAAAAGATACTCCTAATCAAGATCTATCATTATAGATATAGATGAGTCATTTTGGAGCATCCTGAAGGATTTTTGATGTTCTAGAAGAAAATCAAATCACACCCAAAACCATCACCTGATCCTTCCCAACCCCCAAAATCGATCAAGACTTCAAAATAGATACTTGACATGTACTAGAAAAAGATATTTCTAATCAAGATCTATCATTATAGATATAGATGAGTCATTTTGGAGCATCCTGAAGGATTTTTGATGTTCTAGACGAAAATCAAATCACACCCAAAACCATCACCTGATCCTTCCCAACCCCCAAAATCGATCAAGACTTCAAAATAGATACTTGACATGTACTAGAAAAAAGATACTCCTAATCAAGATCTATCATTATAGATATAGATGAGTCATTTTGGAGCATCCTGAAGGATTTTTGATGTTCTAGACGAAAATCAAATCACACCCAAAACCATCACCTGATCCTTCCCAACCCCCAAAATCGATCAAGACTTCAAAATAGATACTTGACATGTACTAGAAAAAGATACTCCTAATCAAGATCTATCATTATAAATATAGATGAGTCATTTCGGAGCATCCTGAAGGATTTTTGATGTTCTAGACGAAAATCAAATCACACCCAAAAACCATCACCTGATCCTTCCCAACCCCCCAAAATCGATCAAGACTTCAAAATAGATACTTGACATGTACTAAAAAAAGATACTCCTAATCAAGATCTATCATTATAGATATAGATGAGTCATTTTGGAGCATCCTGAAGGATTTTTGATGTTCTAGACGAAAATCAAATCACACCCAAAACCATCACCTGATCCTTCCCAACCCCCAAAATCGATCAAGACTTCAAAATAGATACTTAACATGTACTAGAAAAAGATACTCCTAATCAAGATCTATCATTATAGATATAGATGAGTCATTTTGGAGCATCCTGAAGGATTTTTGATGTTCTAGACGAAAATCAAATCACACCCAAAACCATCACCTGATCCTTCCCAACCCCCAAAATCGATCAAGACTTCAAAATAGATACTTGACATGTACTAGAAAAAGATACTCCTAATCAAGATCTATCATTATAGATATAGATGAGTCATTTTGGAGCATCCTGAAGGATTTTTGATGTTCTAGACGAAAATCAAATCACACCCAAAACCATCACCTGATCCTTCCCAACCCCCAAAATCGATCAAGACTTCAAAATAGATACTTGACATGTACTAGAAAAAGATACTCCTAATCAAGATCTATCATTATAGATATAGGAGTCATTTTGGAGCATCCTGAAGGATTTTTGATGTTCTAGACGAAAATCAAATCACACCCAAAACCATCACCTGATCCTTCCCAACCCCCAAAATCGATCAAGACTTCAAAATAGATACTTGACATGTACTAGAAAAAGATACTCCTAATCAAGATCTATCATTATAGATATAGATGAGTCATTTTGGAGCATCCTGAAGGATTTTTGATGCTCTAGACGAAAATCAAATCACACCCAAAACCATCACCTGATCTTTCCCAACCCCAAAAATCGATCAAGACTTCAAAATAGATACTTGACATGTACTAGAAAAAGATACTCCTAATCAAGATCTATCATTATAGATATAGATGAGTCATTTTGGAGCATCCTGAAGGATTTTTGATGTTCTAGACGAAAATCAAATCACACCCAAAACCATCACCTGATCCTTCCCAACCCCCAAAATCGATCAAGACTTCAAAATAGATACTTGACATGTACTAGAAAAAGATACTCCCAATCAAGATCTATCATTATAGATATAGATGAGTCATTTTGGAGCATCCTGAAGGATTTTTGATGTTCTAGACGAAAATCAAATCACACCCAAAACCATCACCTGATCCTTCCAACCCCCAAAATCGATCAAGACTTCAAAATAGATACTTGACATGTACTAGAAAAAGATACTCCTAATCAAGATCTATCATTATAGATATAGATGAGTCATTTTGGAGCATCCTGAAGGATTTTTGATGTTCTAGACGAAAATCAAATCACACCCAAAACCATCACCTGATCCTTCCCAACCCCCAAAATCTATCAAGACTTCAAAATAGATACTTGACATGTACTAGAAAAAGATACTCCTAATCAAGATCTATCATTATAGATATAGATGAGTCATTTTGGAGCATCCTGAAGGATTTTTGATGTTCTAGACGAAAATCAAATCACACCCAAAACCATCACCTGATCCTTCCCAACCCCCAAAATCGATCAAGACTTCAAAATAGATACTTGAAATGTACTAGAAAAAGATACTCCTAATCAAGATCTATCATTATAGATATAGATGAGTCATTTTGGAGCATCCTGAAGGATTTTTGATGTTCTAGACGAAAATCAAATCACACCCAAAACCATCACCTGATCCTTCCCAACCCCCAAAATCGATCAAGACTTCAAAATAGATACTTGACATGTACTAGAAAAAGATACTCCTAATGAAGATCTATCATTATAGATATAGATGAGTCATTTTGGAGCATCCTGAAGGATTTTTGATGTTCTAGACGAAAATCAAATCACACCCAAAACCATCACCTGATCCTTCCCAACCCCCAAAATCGATCAAGACTTCAAAATAGATACTTGACATGTACTAGAAAAAGATACTCCTAATCAAGATCTATCATTATAGATATAGATGAGTCATTTTGGAGCATCCTGAAGGATTTTTGATGTTCTAGACGAAAATCAAATCACACCCAAAACCATCACCTGATCCTTCCCAACCCCCAAAATCAATCAAGACTTCAAAATAGATACTTGACATGTACTAGAAAAAGATACTCCTAATCAAGATCTATCATTATAGATATAGATGAGTCATTTTGGAGCATCCTGAAGGATTTTTGATGTTCTAGACGAAAATCAAATCACACCCAAAACCATCACCTGATCCTTCCCAACCCCCAAAATCGATCAGGACTTCAAAATACATACTTGACATGTACTAGAAAAAGATACTCCTAATCAAGATCTATCATTATAGATATAGATGAGTCATTTTGGAGCATCCTGAAGGATTTTTGATGTTCTAGACGAAAATCAAATCACACCCAAAACCATCACCTGATCCTTCCCAACCCCCAAAATCGATCAAGACTTCAAAATAGATACTTGACATGTACTAGAAAAAGATACTCCTAATCAAGATCTATCATTATAGATATAGATGAGTCATTTTGGAGCATCCTGAAGGATTTTTGATGTTCTAGACGAAAATCAAATCACACCCAAAACCATCACCTGATCCTTCCCAACCCCCAAAATCGATCAAGACTTCAAAATAGATACTTGACATGTACTAGAAAAAGATACTCCTAATCAAGATCTATCATTATAGATATAGATGAGTCATTTTGGAGCATCCTGAAGGATTTTTGATGTTCTAGACGAAAATCAAATCACACCCAAAAACCATCACCTGATCCTTCCCAACCCCCAAAATCGATCAAGACTTCAAAATAGATACTTGACATGTACTAGAAAAAGATACTCCTAATCAAGATCTATCATTATAGATATAGATGAGTCATTTTGGAGCATCCTGAAGGATTTTTGATGTTCTAGACGAAAATCAAATCACACCCAAAACCATCACCTGATCCTTCCCAACCCCCAAAATCGATCAAGACTTCAAAATAGATACTTGACATGTACTAGAAAAAAATACTCCTAATCAAGATCTATCATTATAGATATAGATGAGTCATTTTGGAGCATCCTGAAGGATTTTTGATGTTCTAGACGAAAATCAAATCACACCCAAAACCATCACCTGATCCTTCCCAACCCCCAAAATCGATCAAGACTTCAAAATAGATACTTGACATGTACTAGAAAAAGATACTCCTAATCAAGATCTATCATTATAGATGAGTCATTTTGGAGCATCCTGAAGGATTTTTGATGTTCTAGACGAAAATCAAATCACACCCAAAACCATCACCTGATCCTTCCCAACCCCCAAAATC
Source organism: Eupeodes corollae (assembly GCF_945859685.1). Classification (NCBI taxonomy): domain Eukaryota; kingdom Metazoa; phylum Arthropoda; class Insecta; order Diptera; family Syrphidae; genus Eupeodes; species Eupeodes corollae. The sequence continues at coordinate 42,858 of NW_026605182.1, forward strand.
GATCAAGACTTCAAAATAGATACTTGACATGTACTAGAAAAAGATACTCCTAATCAAGATCTATCATTATAGATATAGATGAGTCATTTTGGAGCATCCTGAAGGATTTTTGATGTTCTAGACGAAAATCAAATCACACCCAAAACCATCACCTGATCCTTCCCAACCCCCAAAATCGATCAAGACTTCAAAATAGATACTTGACATGTACTAGAAAAAGATACTCCTAATCAAGATCTATCATTATAGATATAGATGAGTCATTTTGGAGCATCCTGAAGGATTTTTGATGCTCTAGACGAAAATCAAATCACACCCAAAACCATCACCTGATCTTTCCCAACCCCAAAAATCGATCAAGACTTCAAAATAGATACTTGACATGTACTAGAAAAAGATACTCCTAATCAAGATCTATCATTATAGATATAGATGAGTCATTTTGGAGCATCCTGAAGGATTTTTGATGTTCTAGACGAAAATCAAATCACACCCAAAACCATCACCTGATCCTTCCCAACCCCCAAAATCGATCAAGACTTCAAAATAGATACTTGACATGTACTAGAAAAAGATACTCCCAATCAAGATCTATCATTATAGATATAGATGAGTCATTTTGGAGCATCCTGAAGGATTTTTGATGTTCTAGACGAAAATCAAATCACACCCAAAACCATCACCTGATCCTTCCCAACCCCCAAAATCGATCAAGACTTCAAAATAGATACTTGACATGTACTAGAAAAAGATACTCCTAATCAAGATCTATCATTATAGATATAGATGAGTCATTTTGGAGCATCCTGAAGGATTTTTGATGTTCTAGACGAAAATCAAATCACACCCAAAACCATCACCTGATCCTTCCCAACCCCCAAAATCTATCAAGACTTCAAAATAGATACTTGACATGTACTAGAAAAAGATACTCCTAATCAAGATCTATCATTATAGATATAGATGAGTCATTTTGGAGCATCCTGAAGGATTTTTGATGTTCTAGACGAAAATCAAATCACACCCAAAACCATCACCTGATCCTTCCCAACCCCCAAAATCGATCAAGACTTCAAAATAGATACTTGAAATGTACTAGAAAAAGATACTCCTAATCAAGATCTATCATTATAGATATAGATGAGTCATTTTGGAGCATCCTGAAGGATTTTTGATGTTCTAGACGAAAATCAAATCACACCCAAAACCATCACCTGATCCTTCCCAACCCCCAAAATCGATCAAGACTTCAAAATAGATACTTGACATGTACTAGAAAAAGATACTCCTAATGAAGATCTATCATTATAGATATAGATGAGTCATTTTGGAGCATCCTGAAGGATTTTTGATGTTCTAGACGAAAATCAAATCACACCCAAAACCATCACCTGATCCTTCCCAACCCCCAAAATCGATCAAGACTTCAAAATAGATACTTGACATGTACTAGAAAAAGATACTCCTAATCAAGATCTATCATTATAGATATAGATGAGTCATTTTGGAGCATCCTGAAGGATTTTTGATGTTCTAGACGAAAATCAAATCACACCCAAAACCATCACCTGATCCTTCCCAACCCCCAAAATCAATCAAGACTTCAAAATAGATACTTGACATGTACTAGAAAAAGATACTCCTAATCAAGATCTATCATTATAGATATAGATGAGTCATTTTGGAGCATCCTGAAGGATTTTTGATGTTCTAGACGAAAATCAAATCACACCCAAAACCATCACCTGATCCTTCCCAACCCCCAAAATCGATCAGGACTTCAAAATACATACTTGACATGTACTAGAAAAAGATACTCCTAATCAAGATCTATCATTATAGATATAGATGAGTCATTTTGGAGCATCCTGAAGGATTTTTGATGTTCTAGACGAAAATCAAATCACACCCAAAACCATCACCTGATCCTTCCCAACCCCCAAAATCGATCAAGACTTCAAAATAGATACTTGACATGTACTAGAAAAAGATACTCCTAATCAAGATCTATCATTATAGATATAGATGAGTCATTTTGGAGCATCCTGAAGGATTTTTGATGTTCTAGACGAAAATCAAATCACACCCAAAACCATCACCTGATCCTTCCCAACACCCCCAAAATCGATCAAGACTTCAAAATAGATACTTGACATGTACTAGAAAAAGATACTCCTAATCAAGATCTATCATTATAGATATAGATGAGTCATTTTGGAGCATCCTGAAGGATTTTTGATGTTCTAGACGAAAATCAAATCACACCCAAAACCATCACCTGATCCTTCCCAACCCCCAAAATCGATCAAGACTTCAAAATAGATACTTGACATGTACTAGAAAAAAATACTCCTAATCAAGATCTATCATTATAGATATAGATGAGTCATTTTGGAGCATCCTGAAGGATTTTTGATGTTCTAGACGAAAATCAAATCACACCCAAAACCATCACCTGATCCTTCCCAACCCCCAAAATCGATCAAGACTTCAAAATAGATACTTGACATGTACTAGAAAAAAATACTCCTAATCAAGATCTATCATTATAGATATAGATGAGTCATTTTGGAGCATCCTGAAGGATTTTTGATGTTCTAGACGAAAATCAAATCACACCCAAAACCATCACCTGATCCTTCCCAACCCCCAAAATCGATCAAGACTTCAAAATAGATACTTGACATGTACTAGAAAAAGATACTCCTAATCAAGATCTATCATTATAGATGAGTCATTTTGGAGCATCCTGAAGGATTTTTGATGTTCTAGACGAAAATCAAATCACACCCAAAACCATCACCTGATCCTTCCCAACCCCCAAAATCGATCAAGACTTCAAAATAGATACTTGACATGTACTAGAAAAAGATACTCCTAATCAAGATCTATCATTATAGATATAGATGAGTCATTTTGGAGCATCCTGAAGGATTTTTGATGTTCTAGACGAAAATCAAATCACACCCAAAACCATCACCTGATCCTTCCCAACCCCCAAAATCGATCAAGACTTCAAAATAGATACTTGACATGTACTAGAAAAAGATACTCCTAATCAAGATCTATCATTATAGATATAGATGAGTCATTTTGGAGCATCCTGAAGGATTTTTGATGTTCTAGACGAAAATCAAATCACACCCAAAACCATCACCTGATCCTTCCCAACCCCCAAAATCGATCAAGACTTCAAAATAGATACTTGACATGTACTAGAAAAAGATACTCCTAATCAAGATCTATCATTATAGATATAGATGAGTCATTTTGGAGCATCCTGAAGGATTTTTGATGTTCTAGACGAAAATCAAATCACACCCAAAACCATCACCTGATCCTTCCCAACCCCCAAAATCGATCAAGACTTCAAAATAGATACTTGACATGTACTAGAAAAAGATACTCCTAATCAAGATCTATCATTATAGATATAGATGAGTCATTTTGGAGCATCCTGAAGGATTTTTGATGTTCTAGACGAAAATCAAATCACACCCAAAACCATCACCTGATCCTTCCCAACCCCCAAAATCGATCAAGACTTCAAAATAGATACTTGACATGTACTAGAAAAAGATACTCCTAATCAAGATCTATCATTATAAATATAGATGAGTCATTTCGGAGCATCCTGAAGGATTTTTGATGTTCTAGACGAAAATCAAATCACACCCAAAACCATCACCTGATCCTTCCCAACCCCCAAAATCGATCAAGACTTCAAAATAGATACTTGACATGTACTAAAAAAAGATACTCCTAATCAAGATCTATCATTATAGATATAGATGAGTCATTTTGGAGCATCCTGAAGGATTTTTGATGTTCTAGACGAAAATCAAATCACACCCAAAACCATCACCTGATCCTTCCCAACCCCCAAAATCGATCAAGACTTCAAAATAGATACTTAACATGTACTAGAAAAAGATACTCCTAATCAAGATCTATCATTATAGATATAGATGAGTCATTTTGGAGCATCCTGAAGGATTTTTGATGTTCTAGACGAAAATCAAATCACACCCAAAACCATCACCTGATCCTTCCCAACCCCCAAAATCGATCAAGACTTCAAAATAGATACTTGACATGTACTAGAAAAAGATACTCCTAATCAAGATCTATCATTATAGATATAGATGAGTCATTTTGGAGCATCCTGAAGGATTTTTGATGTTCTAGACGAAAATCAAATCACACCCAAAACCATCACCTGATCCTTCCCAACCCCCAAAATCGATCAAGACTTCAAAATAGATACTTGACATGTACTAGAAAAAGATACTCCTAATCAAGATCTATCATTATAGATATAGATGAGTCATTTTGGAGCATCCTGAAGGATTTTTGATGTTCTAGACGAAAATCAAATCACACCCAAAACCATCACCTGATCCTTCCCAACCCCCAAAATCGATCAAGACTTCAAAATAGATACTTGACATGTACTAGAAAAAGATACTCCTAATCAAGATCTATCATTATAGATATAGATGAGTCATTTTGGAGCATCCTGAAGGATTTTTGATGCTCTAGACGAAAATCAAATCACACCCAAAACCATCACCTGATCTTTCCCAACCCCAAAAATCGATCAAGACTTCAAAATAGATACTTGACATGTACTAGAAAAAGATACTCCTAATCAAGATCTATCATTATAGATATAGATGAGTCATTTTGGAGCATCCTGAAGGATTTTTGATGTTCTAGACGAAAATCAAATCACACCCAAAACCATCACCTGATCCTTCCCAACCCCCAAAATCGATCAAGACTTCAAAATAGATACTTGACATGTACTAGAAAAAGATACTCCCAATCAAGATCTATCATTATAGATATAGATGAGTCATTTTGGAGCATCCTGAAGGATTTTTGATGTTCTAGACGAAAATCAAATCACACCCAAAACCATCACCTGATCCTTCCCAACCCCCAAAATCGATCAAGACTTCAAAATAGATACTTGACATGTACTAGAAAAAGATACTCCTAATCAAGATCTATCATTATAGATATAGATGAGTCATTTTGGAGCATCCTGAAGGATTTTTGATGTTCTAGACGAAAATCAAATCACACCCAAAACCATCACCTGATCCTTCCCAACCCCCAAAATCTATCAAGACTTCAAAATAGATACTTGACATGTACTAGAAAAAGATACTCCTAATCAAGATCTATCATTATAGATATAGATGAGTCATTTTGGAGCATCCTGAAGGATTTTTGATGTTCTAGACGAAAATCAAATCACACCCAAAACCATCACCTGATCCTTCCCAACCCCCAAAATCGATCAAGACTTCAAAATAGATACTTGAAATGTACTAGAAAAAGATACTCCTAATCAAGATCTATCATTATAGATATAGATGAGTCATTTTGGAGCATCCTGAAGGATTTTTGATGTTCTAGACGAAAATCAAATCACACCCAAAACCATCACCTGATCCTTCCCAACCCCCAAAATCGATCAAGACTTCAAAATAGATAATTGACATGTACTAGAAAAAGATACTCCTAATCAAGATCTATCATTATAGATATAGATGAGTCATTTTGGAGCATCCTGAAGGATTTTTGATGTTCTAGACGAAAATCAAATCACACCCAAAACCATCACCTGATCCTTCCCAACCCCCAAAATCGATCAAGACTTCAAAATAGATACTTGACATGTACTAGAAAAAGATACTCCTAATCAAGATCTATCATTATAGATATAGATGAGTCATTTTGGAGCATCCTGAAGGATTTTTGATGTTCTAGACGAAAATCAAATCACACCCAAAACCATCACCTGATCCTTCCCAACCCCCAAAATCAATCAAGACTTCAAAATAGATACTTGACATGTACTAGAAAAAGATACTCCTAATCAAGATCTATCATTATAGATATAGATGAGTCATTTTGGAGCATCCTGAAGGATTTTTGATGTTCTAGACGAAAATCAAATCACACCCAAAACCATCACCTGATCCTTCCCAACCCCCAAAATCGATCAGGACTTCAAAATACATACTTGACATGTACTAGAAAAAGATACTCCTAATCAAGATCTATCATTATAGATATAGATGAGTCATTTTGGAGCATCCTGAAGGATTTTTGATGTTCTAGACGAAAATCAAATCACACCCAAAACCATCACCTGATCCTTCCCAACCCCCAAAATCGATCAAGACTTCAAAATAGATACTTGACATGTACTAGAAAAAGATACTCCTAATCAAGATCTATCATTATAGATATAGATGAGTCATTTTGGAGCATCCTGAAGGATTTTTGATGTTCTAGACGAAAATCAAATCACACCCAAAACCATCACCTGATCCTTCCCAACCCCCAAAATCGATCAAGACTTCAAAATAGATACTTGACATGTACTAGAAAAAGATACTCCTAATCAAGATCTATCATTATAGATATAGATGAGTCATTTTGGAGCATCCTGAAGGATTTTTGATGTTCTAGACGAAAATCAAATCACACCCAAAACCATCACCTGATCCTTCCCAACCCCCAAAATCGATCAAGACTTCAAAATAGATACTTGACATGTACTAGAAAAAGATACTCCTAATCAAGATCTATCATTATAGATATAGATGAGTCATTTTGGAGCATCCTGAAGGATTTTTGATGTTCTAGACGAAAATCAAATCACACCCAAAACCATCACCTGATCCTTCCCAACCCCCAAAATCGATCAAGACTTCAAAATAGATACTTGACATGTACTAGAAAAAAATACTCCTAATCAAGATCTATCATTATAGATATAGATGAGTCATTTTGGAGCATCCTGAAGGATTTTTGATGTTCTAGACGAAAATCAAATCACACCCAAAACCATCACCTGATCCTTCCCAACCCCCAAAATCGATCAAGACTTCAAAATAGATACTTGACATGTACTAGAAAAAGATACTCCTAATCAAGATCTATCATTATAGATGAGTCATTTTGGAGCATCCTGAAGGATTTTTGATGTTCTAGACGAAAATCAAATCACACCCAAAACCATCACCTGATCCTTCCCAACCCCCAAAATCGATCAAGACTTCAAAATAGATACTTGACATGTACTAGAAAAAGATACTCCTAATCAAGATCTATCATTATAGATATAGATGAGTCATTTTGGAGCATCCTGAAGGATTTTTGATGTTCTAGACGAAAATCAAATCACACCCAAAACCATCACCTGATCCTTCCCAACCCCCAAAATCGATCAAGACTTCAAAATAGATACTTGACATGTACTAGAAAAAGATACTCCTAATCAAGATCTATCATTATAGATATAGATGAGTCATTTTGGAGCATCCTGAAGGATTTTTGATGTTCTAGACGAAAATCAAATCACACCCAAAACCATCACCTGATCCTTCCCAACCCCCAAAATCGATCAAGACTTCAAAATAGATACTTGACATGTACTAGAAAAAGATACTCCTAATCAAGATCTATCATTATAGATATAGATGAGTCATTTTGGAGCATCCTGAAGGATTTTTGATTTTCTAGACGAAAATCAAATCACACCCAAAACCATCACCTGATCCTTCCCAACCCCCAAAATCGATCAAGACTTCAAAATAGATACTTGACATGTACTAGAAAAAGATACTCCTAATCAAGATCTATCATTATAGATATAGATGAGTCATTTTAGAGCATCCTAAAGGATTTTGGATGTTCTAGACGAAAATCAAATCACACCCAAAACCATCACCTGATCCTTCCCAACCCCCAAAATCGATCAAGACTTCAAAATAGATACTTGACATGTACTAGAAAAAGATACTCCTAATCAAGATCTATCATTATAGATATAGATGAGTCATTTTGGAGCATCCTGAAGGATTTTTGATGTTCTAGACGAAAATCAAATCACACCCAAAACCATCACCTGATCCTTCCCAACCCCCAAAATCGATCAAGACTTCAAAATAGATACTTGACATGTACTAGAAAAAGATACTCCTAATCAAGATCTATCATTATAGATATAGATGAGTCATTTTGGAGCATCCTGAAGGATTTTTGATGTTCTAGACGAAAATCAAATCACACCCAAAACCATCACCTGATCCTTCCCAACCCCCAAAATCGATCAAGACTTCAAAATAGATACTTGACATGTACTAGAAAAAGATACTCCTAATCAAGATCTATCATTATAGATATAGATGAGTCATTTTGGAGCATCCTGAAGGATTTTTGATGTTCTAGACGAAAATCAAATCACACCCAAAACCATCACCTGATCCTTCCCAACCCCCAAAATCGATCAAGACTTCAAAATAGATACTTGACATGTACTAGAAAAAGATACTCCTAATCAAGATCTATCATTATAGATATAGATGAGTCATTTTGGAGCATCCTGAAGGATTTTTGATGTTCTAGACGAAAATCAAATCACACCCAAAACCATCACCTGATCCTTCCCAACCCCCAAAATCGATCAAGACTTCAAAATAGATACTTGACATGTACTAGAAAAAGATACTCCTAATCAAGATCTATCATTATAGATATAGATGAGTCATTTTGGAGCATCCTGAAGGATTTTTGATGTTCTAGACGAAAATCAAATCACACCCAAAACCATCACCTGATCCTTCCCAACCCCCAAAATCGATCAAGACTTCAAAATAGATACTTGACATGTACTAGAAAAAGATACTCCTAATCAAGATCTATCATTATAGATATAGATGAGTCATTTTGGAGCATCCTGAAGGATTTTTGATGTTCTAGACGAAAATCAAATCACACCCAAAACCATCACCTGATCCTTCCCAACCCCCAAAATCGATCAAGACTTCAAAATAGATACTTGACATGTACAAGAAAAAGATACTCCTAATAAAGATCTATCATTATAGATATAGATGAGTCATTTTGGAGCATCCTGAAGGATTTTTGATGTTCTAGACGAAAATCAAATCACACCCAAAACCATCACCTGATCCTTCCCAACCCCCAAAATCGATCAAGACTTCAAAATAGATACTTGACATGTACTAGAAAAAGATACTCCTAATCAAGATCTATCATTATAGATATAGATGAGTCATTTTGGAGCATCCTGAAGGATTTTTGATGTTCTAGACGAAAATCAAATCACACCCAAAACCATCACCTGATCCTTCCCAACCCCCAAAATCGATCAAGACTTCAAAATAGATACTTGACATGTACTAGAAAAAGATACTCCTAATCAAGATCTATCATTATAGATATAGATGAGTCATTTTGGAGCATCCTGAAGGATTTTTGATGTTCTAGACGAAAATCAAATCACACCCAAAACCATCACCTGATCCTTCCCAACCCCCAAAATCGATCAAGACTTCAAAATAGATACTTGACATGTACTAGAAAAAGATACTCCCAATCAAGATCTATCATTATAGATATAGATGAGTCATTTTGGAGCATCCTGAAGGATTTTTGATGTTCTAGACGAAAATCAAATCACACCCAAAACCATCACCTGATCCTTCCCAACCCCCAAAATCGATCAAGACTTCAAAATAGATACTTGACATGTACTAGAAAAAGATACTCCTAATCAAGATCTATCATTATAGATATAGATGAGTCATTTTGGAGCATCCTGAAGGATTTTTGATGTTCTAGACGAAAATCAAATCACACCCAAAACCATCACCTGATCCTTCCCAACCCCCAAAATCGATCAAGACTTCAAAATAGATACTTGACATGTACTAGAAAAAGATACTCCTAATCAAGATCTATCATTATAGATATAGATGAGTCATTTTGGAGCATCCTGAAGGATTTTTGATGTTCTAGACGAAAATCAAATCACACCCAAAACCATCACCTGATCCTTCCCAACCCCCAAAATCGATCAAGACTTCAAAATAGATACTTGACATGTACTAGAAAAAGATACTCCTAATCAAGATCTATCATTATAGATATAGATGAGTCATTTTGGAGCATCCTGAAGGATTTTTGATGTTCTAGACGAAAATCAAATCACACCCAAAACCATCACCTGATCCTTCCCAACCCCCAAAATCGATCAAGACTTCAAAATAGATACTTGACATGTACTAGAAAAAGATACTCCTAATCAAGATCTATCATTATAGATATAGATGAGTCATTTTGGAGCATCCTGAAGGATTTTTGATGTTCTAGACGAAAATCAAATCACACCCAAAACCATCACCTGATCCTTCCCAACCCCCAAAATCGATCAAGACTTCAAAATAGATACTTGACATGTACTAGAAAAAGATACTCCTAATCAAGATCTATCATTATAGATATAGATAAGTCATTTTGGAGCATCCTGAAGGATTTTTGATGTTCCAGACGAAAATAAAATCACACCCAAAACCATCACCTGATCCTTCCCAACCCCCAAAATCGATCAAGACTTCAAAATAGATACTTGACATGTACTAGAAAAAGATACTCCTAATCAAGATCTATCATTATAGATATAGATGAGTCATTTTGGAGCATCCTGAAGGATTTTTGATGTTCTAGACGAAAATCAAATCACACCCAAAACCATCACCTGATCCTTCCCAACCCCCAAAATCGATCAAGACTTCAAAATAGATACTTGACATGTACTAGAAAAAGATACTCCTAATTAAGATCTATCATTATAGATATAGATGAGTCATTTTGGAGCATCCTGAAGGATTTTTGATGTTCTAGACGAAAATCAAATCACACCCAAAACCATCACCTGATCCTTCCCAACCCCCAAAATCGATCAAGGGTTCAAAATAGATACTTGACTTGTACTAGAAAAAGATACTCCTAATCAAGATCTATCATTATAGATATAGATGAGTCATTTTGGAGCATCCTGAAGGATTTTTGATGTTCTAGACGAAAATCAAATCACACCCAAAACCATCACCTGATCCTTCCCAACCCCCAAAATCGATCAAGACTTCAAAATAGATACTTGACATGTACTAGAAAAAGATACTCCTAATCAAGATCTATCATTATAGATATAGATGAGTCATTTTGGAGCATCCTGAAGGATTTTTGATGTTCTAGACGAAAATCAAATCACACCCAAAACCATCACCTGATCCTTCCCAACCCCCAAAATCGATCAAGACTTCAAAATAGATACTTGACATGTACTAGAAAAAGATACTCCTAATCAAGATCTATCATTATAGATATAGATGAGTCATTTTGGAGCATCCTGAAGGATTTTTGATGTTCTAGACGAAAATCAAATCACACCCAAAACCATCACCTGATCCTTCCCAACCCCCAAAATCGATCAAGACTTCAAAATAGATACTTGACATGTACTAGAAAAAGATACTCCTAATCAAGATCTATCATTATAGATATAGATGAGTCATTTTGGAGCATCCTGAAGGATTTTTGATGTTCTAGACGAAAATCAAATCACACCCAAAACCATCACCTGATCCTTCCCAACCCCCAAAATCGATCAAGACTTCAAAATAGATACTTGACATGTACTAGAAAAAGATACTCCTAATCAAGATCTATCATTATAGATATAGATGAATCATTTTGAAGCATCCTGAAGGATTTTTGATGTTCTAGACGAAAATCAAATTACACCCAAAACCATCACCTGATCCTTCCCAACCCCCAAAATCGATCAAGACTTCAAAATAGATACTTGACATGTACTAGAAAAAGATACTCCTAATCAAGATCTATCATTATAGATATAGATGAGTCATTTTGGAGCATCCTGAAGGATTTTTGATGTTCTAGACGAAAATCAAATCACACCCAAAACCATCACCTGATCCTTCCCAACCCCCAAAATCGATCAAGACTTCAAAATAGATAATTGACATGTACTAGAAAAAGATACTCCTAATCAAGATCTATCATTATAGATATAGATGAGTCATTTTGGAGCATCCTGAAGGATTTTTGATGTTCTAGACGAAAATCAAATCACACCCAAAACCATCACCTGATCTTTCCCAACCCCCAAAATCGATCAAGACTTCAAAATAGATACTTGACATGTACTAGAAAAAGATACTCCTAATCAAGATCTATCATTATAGATATAGATGAGTCATTTTGGAGCATCCTGAAGGATTTTTGATGTTCTAGACGAAAATCAAATCACACCCAAAACCATCACCTGATCCTTCCCAACCCCCAAAATCGATCAAGACTTCAAAATAGATACTTGACATGTACTAGAAAAAGATACTCCTAATCAAGATCTATCATTATAGATATAGATGAGTCATTTTGGAGCATCCTGAAGGATTTTTGATGTTCTAGACGAAAATCAAATCACACCCAAAACCATCACCTGATCCTTCCCAACCCCCAAAATCGATCAAGACTTCAAAATAGATACTTGACATGTACTAGAAAAAGATACTCCTAATCAAGATATATCATTATAGATATAGATGAGTCATTTTGGAATATCCTGAAGGATTTTTGATGTTCTAGACGAAAATCAAATCACACCCAAAACCATCACCTGATCCTTCCCAACCCCCAAAATCGATCAAGACTTCAAAATAGATACTTGACATGTACTAGAAAAAGATACTCCTAATCAAGATCTATCATTGTAGATATAGATGAGTCATTTTGGAGCATCCTGAAGGATTTTTGATGTTCTAGACGAAAATCAAATCACACCCAAAACCATCACCTGATCCTTCCCAACCCCCAAAATCGATCAAGACTTCAAAATAGATACTTGACATGTACTAGAAAAAGATACTCCTAATCAAGATCTATCATTATAGATATAGATGAGTCATTTTGGAGCATCCTGAAGGATTTTTGATGTTCTAGACGAAAATCAAATCACACCCAAAACCATCACCTGATCCTTCCCAACCCCCAAAATCGATCAAGACTTCAAAATAGATACTTGACATGTACTAGAAAAAGATACTCCTAATCAAGATCTATCATTATAGATATAGATGAGTCATTTTGGAGCATCTTGAAGGATTTTTGATGTTCTAGACGAAAATCAAATCACACCCAAAACCATCACCTGATCCTTCCCAACCCCCAAAATCGATCAAGACTTCAAAATAGATACTTGACATGTACTAGAAAAAGATACTCCTAATCAAGATCTATCATTATAGATATAGATGAGTCATTTTGGAGCATCCTGAAGGATTTTTGATGTTCTAGACGAAAATCAAATCACACCCAAAACCATCACCTGATCCTTCCCAACCCCCAAAATCCATCAAGGGTTCAAAATAGATACTTGACTTGTACTAGAAAAAGATACTCCTAATCAAGATCTATCATTATAGATATAGATGAGTCATTTTGGAGCATCCTGAAGGATTTTTGATGTTCTAGACGAAAATCAAATCACACCCAAAACCATCACCTGATCCTTCCCAACCCCCAAAATCGATCAAGACTTCAAAATAGATACTTGACATGTACTAGAAAAAGATACTCCTAATCAAGATCTATCATTATAGATATAGATGAGTCATTTTGGAGCATCCTGAAGGATTTTTGATGTTCTAGACGAAAATCAAATCACACCCAAAACCATCACCTGATCCTTCCCAACCCCCAAAATCGATCAAGACTTCAAAATAGATACTTGACATGTACAAGAAAAAGATACTCCTAATCAAGATCTATCATTATAGATATAGATGAGTCATTTTGGAGCATCCTGAAGGATTTTTGATGTTCTAGACGAAAATCAAATCACACCCAAAACCATCACCTGATCCTTCCCAACCCCCAAAATCGATCAAGACTTCAAAATAGATACTTGACATGTACTAGAAAAAGATACTCCTAATCAAGATCTATCATTATAGATATAGATGAGTCATTTTGGAGCATCCTGAAGGATTTTTGATGTTCTAGACGAAAATCAAATCACACCCAAAACCATCACCTGATCCTTCCCAACCCCCAAAATCGATCAAGACTTCAAAATAGATACTTGACATGTACTAGAAAAAGATACTCCTAATCAAGATCTATCATTATAGATACAGATGAGTCATTTTGGAGCATCCTGAAGGATTTTTGATGTTCTAGACGAAAATCAAATCACACCCAAAACCATCACCTGATCCTTCCCAACCCCCAAAATCGATCAAGACTTCAAAATAGATACTTGACATGTACTAGAAAAAGATACTCCTAATCAAGATCTATCATTATAGATATAGATGAGTCATTTTGGAGCATCCTGAAGGATTTTTGATGTTCTAGACGAAAATCAAATCACACCCAAAACCATCACCTGATCCTTCCCAACCCCCAAAATCGATCAAGACTTCAAAATAGATACTTGACATGTACTAGAAAAAGATACTCCTAATCAAGATCTATCATTATAGATATAGATAAGTCATTTTGGAGCATCCTGAAGGATTTTTGATGTTCTAGACGAAAATCAAATCACACCCAAAACCATCACCTGATCCTTCCCAACCCCCAAAATCGATCAAGACTTCAAAATAGATACTTGACATGTACTAGAAAAAGATACTTCTAATCAATATCTATCATTATAGATATAGATGAGTCATTTTGGAGCATCCTGAAGGATTTTTGATGTTCTAGACGAAAATCAAATCACACCCAAAACCATCACCTGATCCTTCCCAACCCCCAAAATCGATCAAGACTTCAAAATAGATACTTGACATGTACTAGAAAAAGATACTCCTAATCAAGATCTATCATTATAGATATAGATGAGTCATTTTGGAGCATCCTGAAGGATTTTTGATGTTCTAGACGAAAATCAAATCACACCCAAAACCATCACCTGATCCTTCCCAACCCCCAAAATCGATCAAGACTTCAAAATAGATACTTGACATGTACTAGAAAAAGATACTCCTAATCAAGATCTATCATTATAGATATAGATGAGTCATTTTGGAGCATCCTGAAGGATTTTTGATGTTATAGACGAAAATCAAATCACTCCCAAAACCATCACCTGATCCTTCCCAACCCCCAAAATCGATCAAGACTTCAAAATAGATACTTGACATGTACTAGAAAAAGATACTCCTAATCAAGATCTATCATTATAGATATAGATGAGTCATTTTGGAGCATCCTGAAGGATTTTTGATGTTCTAGACGAAAATCAAATCACACCCAAAACCATCACCTGATCCTTCCCAACCCCCAAAATCGATCAAGACTTCAAAATAGATACTTGACATGTACTAGAAAAAGATACTCCTAATCAAGATCTATCATTATAGATATAGATGAGTCATTTTGGAGCATCCTGAAGGATTTTTGATGTTCTAGACGAAAATCAAATCACACCCAAAACCATCACCTGATCCTTCCCAACCCCCAAAATCGATCAAGACTTCAAAATAGATACTTGACATGTACTAGAAAAAGATACTCCTAATCAAGATCTATCATTATAGATATAGATGAGTCATTTTGGAGCATCCTGAAGGATTTTTGATGTTCTAGACGAAAATCAAATCACACCCAAAACCATCACCTGATCCTTCCCAACCCCCAAAATCGATCAAGACTTCAAAATAGATACTTGACATGTACTAGAAAAAGATACTCCTAATCAAGATCTATCATTATAGATATAGATGAGTCATTTTGGAGCATCCTGAAGGATTTTTGATGTTCTAGACGAAAATCAAATCACACCCAAAACCATCACCTGATCCTTCCCAACCCCCAAAATCGATCAAGACTTCAAAATAGATACTTGACATGTACTAGAAAAAGATACTCCTAATCAAGATCTATCATTATAGATATAGATGAGTCATTTTGGAGCATCCTGAAGGATTTTTGATGTTCTAGACGAAAATCAAATCACACCCAAAACCATCACCTGATCCTTCCCAACCCCCAAAATCGATCAAGACTTCAAAATAGATACTTGACATGTACTAGAAAAAGATACTCCTAATCAAGATCTATCATTATAGATATAGATGAGTCATTTTGGAGCATCCTGAAGGATTTTTGATGTTCTAGACGAAAATCAAATCACACCCAAAACCATCACCTGATCCTTCCCAACCCCCAAAATCGATCAAGACTTCAAAATAGATACTTGACATGTACTAGAAAAAGATACTCCTAATCAAGATCTATCATTATAGATATAGATAAGTAATTTTGGAGCATCCTGAAGGATTTTTGATGTTCCAGACGAAAATCAAATCACACCCAAAACCATCACCTGATCCTTCCCAACCCCCAAAATCGATCAAGACTTCAAAATAGATACTTGACATGTACTAGAAAAAGATACTCCTAATCAAGATCTATCATTATAGATATAGATGAGTCATTTTGGAGCATCCTGAAGGATTTTTGATGTTCTAGACGAAAATCAAATCACACCCAAAACCATCACCTGATCCTTCCCAACCCCCAAAATCGATCAAGACTTCAAAATAGATACTTGACATGTACTAGAAAAAGATACTCCTAATCAAGATCTATCATTATAGATATAGATGAGTCATTTTGGAGCATCCTGAAGGATTTTTGATGTTCTAGACGAAAATCAAATCACACCCAAAACCATCACCTGATCCTTCCCAACCCCCAAAATCGATCAAGACTTCAAAATAGATACTTGACATGTACTAGAAAAAGATACTCCTAATCAAGATCTATCATTATAGATATAGATGAGTCATTTTGGAGCATCCTGAAGGATTTTTGATGTTCTAGACGAAAATCAAATCACACCCAAAACCATCACCTGATCCTTCCCAACCCCCAAAATCGATCAAGACTTCAAAATAGATACTTGACATGTACTAGAAAAAGATACTCCTAATCAAGATCTATCATTATAGATATAGATGAATCATTTTTGAGCATCCTGAAGGATTTTTGATGTTCTAGACGAAAATCAAATCACACCCAAAACCATCACCTGATCCTTCCCAACCCCCAAAATCGATCAAGACTTCAAAATAGATACTTGACATGTACTAGAAAAAGATACTCCTAATCAAGATCTATCATTATAGATAAAGATGAGTCATTTTGGAGCATCCTGAAGGATTTTTGATGTTCTAGACGAAAATCAAATCACACCCAAAACCATCACCTGATCCTTCCCAACCCCCAAAATCGATCAAGACTTCAAAATAGATACTTGACATGTACTAGAAAAAGATACTCCTAATCAAGATCTATCATTATAGATATAGATGAGTCATTTTGGAGCATCCTGAAGGATTTTTGATGTTCTAGACGAAAATCAAATCACACCCAAAACCATCACCTGATCCTTCCCAACCCCCAAAATCGATCAAGACTTCAAAATAGATAATTGACATGTACTAGAAAAAGATACTCCTAATCAAGATCTATCATTATAGATATAGATGAGTCATTTTGGAGCATCCTGAAGGATTTTTGATGTTCTAGACGAAAATCAAATCACACCCAAAACCATCACCTGATCCTTCCCAACCCCCAAAATCGATCAAGACTTCAAAATAGATACTTGACATGTACTAGAAAAAGATACTCCTAATCAAGATCTATCATTATAGATATAGATGAGTCATTTTGGAGCATCCTGAAGGATTTTTGATGTTCTAGACGAAAATCAAATCACACCCAAAACCATCACCTGATCCTTCCCAACCCCCAAAATCGATCAAGACTTCAAAATAGATACTTGACATATACTAGAAAAAGATACTCCTAATCAAGATCTATCATTATAGATATAGATGAGTCATTTTGGAGCATCCTGAAGGATTTTTGATGTTCTAGACGAAAATCAAATCACACCCAAAACCATCACCTGATCCTTCCCAACCCCCAAAATCGATCAAGACTTCAAAATAGATACTTGACATGTACTAGAAAAAGATACTCCTAATCAAGATCTATCATTATAGATATAGATGAGTCATTTTGGAGCATCCTGAAGGATTTTTGATGTTCTAGACGAAAATCAAATCACACCCAAAACCATCACCTGATCCTTCCCAACCCCCAAAATCGATCAAGACTTCAAAATAGATACTTGACATGTACTAGAAAAAGATACTCCTAATCAAGATCTATCATTATAGATATAGATGAGTCATTTTGGAGCATCCTGAAGGATTTTTGATGTTCTAGACGAAAATCAAATCACACCCAAAACCATCACCTGATCCTTCCCAACCCCCAAAATCGATCAAGACTTCAAAATAGATACTTGACTAGAAAAAGATACTCCCAATCAAGATCTATCATTATAGATATAGATGAGTCATTTTGGAGCATCCTGAAGGATTTTTGATGTTCTAGACGAAAATCAAATCACACCCAAAACCATCACCTGATCCTTCCCAACCCCCAAAATCGATCAAGACTTCAAAATAGATACTTGACATGTACTAGAAAAAGATACTCCTAATCAAGATCTATCATTATAGATATAGATGAGTCATTTTGGAGCATCCTGAAGGATTTTTGATGTTCTAGACGAAAATCAAATCACACCCAAAACCATCACCTGATCCTTCCCAACCCCCAAAATCGATCAAGACTTCAAAATAGATACTTGACATGTACTAGAAAAAGATACTCCTAATCAAGATCTATCATTATAGATATAGATGAGTCATTTTGGAGCATCCTGAAGGATTTTTGATGTTCTAGACGAAAATCAAATCACACCCAAAACCATCACCTGATCCTTCCCAACCCCCAAAATCGATCAAGACTTCAAAATAGATACTTGACATGTACTAGAAAAAGATACTCCTAATCAAGATCTATCATTATAGATATAGATGAGTCATTTTGGAGCATCCTGAAGGATTTTTGATGTTCTAGACGAAAATCAAATCACACCCAAAACCATCACCTGATCTTTCCCAACCCCCAAAATCGATCAAGACTTCAAAATAGATACTTGACATGTACTAGAAAAAGATACTCCTAATCAAGATCTATCATTATAGATATAGATGAGTCATTTTGGAGCATCCTGAAGGATTTTTGATTTTCTAGACGAAAATCAAATCACACCCAAAACCATCACCTGATCCTTCCCAACCCCCAAAATCGATCAAGACTTCAAAATAGATACTTGACATGTACTAGAAAAAGATACTCCTAATCAAGATCTATCATTATAGATATAGATGAGTCATTTTGGAGCATCCTGAAGGATTTTTGATGTTCTAGACGAAAATCAAATCACACCCAAAACCATCACCTGATCCTTCCCAACCCCCAAAATCGATCAAGACTTCAAAATAGATACTTGACATGTACTAGAAAAAGATACTCCTAATCAAGATCTATCATTATAGATATAGATGAGTCATTTTGGAGCATCCTGAAGGATTTTGATGTTCTAGACGAAAATCAAATCACACCCAAAACCATCACCTGATCCTTCCCAACCCCCAAAATCGATCAAGACTTCAAAATAGATACTTGACATGTACTAGAAAAAGATACTCCTAATCAAGATCTATCATTATAGATTTAGATGAGTCATTTTGGAGCATCCTGAAGGATTTTTGATGTTCTAGACGAAAATCAAATCACACCCAAAACCATCACCTGATCCTTCCCAACCCCCAAAATCGATCAAGACTTCAAAATAGATACTTGACATGTACTAGAAAAAGATACTCCTAATCAAGATCTATCATTATAGATATAGATGAGTCATTTTGGAGCATCCTGAAGGATTTTTGATTTTCTAGACGAAAATCAAATCACACCCAAAACCATCACCTGATCCTTCCCAACCACCAAAATCGATCAAGACTTCAAAATAGATACTTGACATGTACTAGAAAAAGATACTCCTAATCAAGATCTATCATTATAGATATAGATGAGTCATTTTGGAGCATCCTGAAGGATTTTTGATGTTCTAGACGAAAATCAAATCACACCCAAAACCATCACCTGATCCTTCCCAACCCCCAAAATCGATCAAGACTTCAAAATAGATACTTGACATGTACTAGAAAAAGATACTCCTAATCAAGATCTATCATTATAGATATAGATGAGTCATTTTGGAGCATCTTGAAGGATTTTTGATGCTCTAGACGAAAATCAAATCACACCCAAAACCATCACCTGATCCTTCCCAACCCCCAAAATCGATCAAGACTTCAAAATAGATACTTGACATGTACTAGAAAAAGATACTCCTAATCAAGATCTATCATTATAGATATAGATGAGTCATTTTGGAGCATCCTGAAGGATTTTTGATGTTCTAGACGAAAATCAAATCACACCCAAAACCATCACCTGATCCTTCCCAACCCCCAAAATCGATCAAGACTTCAAAATAGATACTTGACATGTACTAGAAAAAGATACTCCTAATCAAGATCTATCATTATAGATATAGATGAGTCATTTTGGAGCATCCTGAAGGATTTTTGATGTTCTAGACGAAAATCAAATCACACCCAAAACCATCACCTGATCCTTCCCAACCCCCAAAATCGATCAAGACTTCAAAATAGATACTTGACATGTACTAGAAAAAGATACTCCTAATCAAGATCTATCATTATAGATATAGATGAGTCATTTTGGAGCATCCTGAAGGATTTTTGATGTTCTAGACGAAAATCAAATCACACCCAAAACCATCACCTGATCCTTCCCAACCCCCAAAATCGATCAAGACTTCAAAATAGATACTTGACATGTACTAGAAAAAGATACTCCTTATCAAGATCTATCATTATAGATATAGATGAGTCATTTTGGAGCATCCTGAAGGATTTTTGATGTTCTAGACGAAAATCAAATCACACCCAAAACCATCACCTGATCCTTCCCAACCCCCAAAATCGATCAAGACTTCAAAATAGATACTTGACATGTACTAGAAAAAGATACTCCTAATCAAGATCTATCATTATAGATATAGATGAGTCATTTTGGAGCATCCTGAAGGATTTTTGATGTTCTAGACGAAAATCAAATCACACCCAAAACCATCACCTGATCCTTCCCAACCCCCAAAATCGATCAAGACTTCAAAATAGATACTTGACATGTACTAGAAAAAGATACTCCTAATCAAGATCTATCATTATAGATATAGATGAGTCATTTTGGAGCATCCTGAAGGATTTTTGATGTTCTAGACGAAAATCAAATCACACCCAAAACCATCACCTGATCCTTCCCAACCCCCAAAATCGATCAAGACTTCAAAATAGATACTTGACATGTACTAGAAAAAGATACTCCTAATCAAGATCTATCATTATAGATATAGATGAGTCATTTTGGAGCATCCTGAAGGATTTTTGATGTTCTAGACGAAAATCAAATCACACCCAAAACCATCACCTGATCCTTCCCAACCCCCAAAATCGATCAAGACTTCAAAATAGATACTTGACATGCACTAGAAAAAGATACTCCTAATCAAGATCTATCATTATAGATATAGATGAGTCATTTTGGAGCATCCTGAAGGATTTTTGATGTTCTAGACGAAAATCAAATCACACCCAAAACCATCACCTGATCCTTCCCAACCCCCAAAATCGATCAAGACTTCAAAATAGATACTTGACATGTACTAGAAAAAGATACTCCTAATCAAGATCTATCATTATAGATATAGATGAGTCATTTTGGAGCATCCTGAAGGATTTTTGATGTTCTAGACGAAAATCAAATCACACCCAAAACCATCACCTGATCCTTCCCAACCCCCAAAATCGATCAAGACTTCAAAATAGATACTTGACATGTACTAGAAAAAGATACTCCTAATCAAGATCTATCATTATAGATATAGATGAGTCATTTTGGAGCATCCTGAAGGATTTTTGATGTTCTAGACGAAAATCAAATCACACCCAAAACCATCACCTGATCCTTCCCAACCCCCAAAATCGATCAAGACTTCAAAATAGATACTTGACATGTACTAGAAAAAGATACTCCTAATCAAGATCTATCATTATAGATATAGATGAGTCATTTTGGAGCATCCTGAAGGATTTTTGATGTTCTAGACGAAAATCAAATCACACCCAAAACCATCACCTGATCTTTCCCAACCCCCAAAATCGATCAAGACTTCAAAATAGATACTTGACATGTACTAGAAAAAGATACTCCTAATCAAGATCTATCATTATAGATATAGATGAGTCATTTTGGAGCATCCTGAAGGATTTGTGATGTTCTAGACGAAAATCAAATCACACCCAAAACCATCACCTGATCCTTCCCAACCCCCAAAATCGATCAAGACTTCAAAATAGATACTTGACATGTACTAGAAAAAGATACTCCTAATCAAGATCTATCATTATAGATATAGATGAGTCATTTTGGAGCATCCTGAAGGATTTTTGATGTTCTAGACGAAAATCAAATCACACCCAAAACCATCACCTGATCCTTCCCAACCCCCAAAATCGATCAAGACTTCAAAATAGATACTTGACATGTACTAGAAAAAGATACTTCTAATCAAGATCTATCATTATAGATATAGATGAGTCATTTTGGAGCATCCTGAAGGATTTTTGATGTTCTAGACGAAAATCAAATCACACCCAAAACCATCACCTGATCCTTCCCAACCCCCAAAATCGATCAAGACTTCAAAATAGATACTTGACATGTACTAGAAAAAGATACTCCTAATCAAGATCTATCATTATAGATATAGATGAGTCATTTTGGAGCATCCTGAAGGATTTTTGATGTTCTAGACGAAAATCAAATCACACCCAAAACCATCACCTGATCCTTCCCAACCCCCAAAATCGATCAAGACTTCAAAATAGATACTTGACATGCACTAGAAAAAGATACTCCTAATCAAGATCTATCATTATAGATATAGATGAGTCATTTTGGAGCATCCTGAAGGATTTTTGATGTTCTAGACGAAAATCAAATCACACCCAAAACCATCACCTGATCCTTCCCAACCCCCAAAATCGATCAAGACTTCAAAATAGATACTTGACATGTACTAGAAAAAGATACTCCTAATCAAGATCTATCATTATAGATATAGATGAGTCATTTTGGAGCATCCTGAAGGATTTTTGATGTTCTAGACGAAAATCAAATCACACCCAAAACCATCACCTGATCCTTCCCAACCCCCAAAATCGATCAAGACTTCAAAATAGATACTTGACATGTACTAGAAAAAGATACTCCTAATCAAGATCTATCATTATAGATATAGATGAGTCATTTTGGAGCATCCTGAAGGATTTTTGATGTTCTAGACGAAAATCAAATCACACCCAAAACCATCACCTGATCCTTCCCAACCCCCAAAATCGATCAAGACTTCAAAATAGATACTTGACATGTACTAGAAAAAGATACTCCTAATCAAGATCTATCATTATAGATATAGATGAGTCATTTTGGAGCATCCTGAAGGATTTTTGATGTTCTAGACGAAAATCAAATCACACCCAAAACCATCACCTGATCCTTCCCAACCCCCAAAATCGATCAAGACTTCAAAATAGATACTTGACATGTACTAGAAAAAGATACTCCTAATCAAGATCTATCATTATAGATATAGATGAGTCATTTTGGAGCATCCTGAAGGATTTGTGATGTTCTAGACGAAAATCAAATCACACCCAAAACCATCACCTGATCCTTCCCAACCCCCAAAATCGATCAAGACTTCAAAATAGATACTTGACATGTACTAGAAAAAGATACTCCTAATCAAGATCTATCATTATAGATATAGATGAGTCATTTTGGAGCATCCTGAAGGATTTTTGATGTTCTAGACGAAAATCAAATCACACCCAAAACCATCACCTGATCCTTCCCAACCCCCAAAATCGATCAAGACTTCAAAATAGATACTTGACATGTACTAGAAAAAGATACTTCTAATCAAGATCTATCATTATAGATATAGATGAGTCATTTTGGAGCATCCTGAAGGATTTTTGATGTTCTAGACGAAAATCAAATCACACCCAAAACCATCACCTGATCCTTCCCAACCCCCAAAATCGATCAAGACTTCAAAATAGATACTTGACATGTACTAGAAAAAGATACTCCTAATCAAGATCTATCATTATAGATATAGATGAGTCATTTTGGAGCATCCTGAAGGATTTTTGATGTTCTAGACGAAAATCAAATCACACCCAAAACCATCACCTGATCCTTCCCAACCCCCAAAATCGATCAAGACTTCAAAATAGATACTTGACATGTACTAGAAAAAGATACTCCTAATCAAGATCTATCATTATAGATATAGATGAGTCATTTTGGAGCATCCTGAAGGATTTTTGATGTTCTAGACGAAAATCAAATCACACCCAAAACCATCACCTGATCCTTCCCAACCCCCAAAATCGATCAAGACTTCAAAATAGATACTTGACATGTACTAGAAAAAGATACTCCTAATCAAGATCTATCATTATAGATATAGATGAGTCATTTTGGAGCATCCTGAAGGATTTTTGATGTTCTAGACGAAAATCAAATCACACCCAAAACCATCACCTGATCCTTCCAACCCCCAAAATCGATCAAGACTTCAAAATAGATACTTGACATGTACTAGAAAAAGATACTCCTAATCAAGATCTATCATTATAGATATAGATGAGTCATTTTGGAGCATCCTGAAGGATTTTTGATGTTCTAGACGAAAATCAAATCACACCCAAAACCATCACCTGATCCTTCCCAACCCCCAAAATCGATCAAGACTTCAAAATAGATACTTGACATGTACTAGAAAAAGATACTCCTAATCAAGATCTATCATTATAGATATAGATGAGTCATTTTGGAGCATCCTGAAGGATTTTTGATGTTCTAGACGAAAATCAAATCACACCCAAAACCATCACCTGATCCTTCCCAACCCCCAAAATCGATCAAGACTTCAAAATAGATACTTGACATGTACTAGAAAAAGATACTCCTAATTAAGATCTATCATTATAGATATAGATGAGTCATTTTGGAGCATCCTGAAGGATTTTTGATGTTCTAGACGAAAATCAAATCACACCCAAAACCATCACCTGATCCTTCCCAACCCCCAAAATCGATCAAGACTTCAAAATAGATACTTGACATGTACTAGAAAAAGATACTCCTAATCAAGATCTATCATTATAGATATAGGTGAGTCATTTTGGAGCATCCTGAAGGATTTTTGATGTTCTAGACGAAAATCAAATCACACCCAAAACCATCACCTGATCCTTCCCAACCCCCAAAATCGATCAAGACTTCAAAATAGATACTTGACATGTACTAGAAAAAGATACTCCTAATCAAGATCTATCATTATAGATATAGATGAGTCATTTTGGAGCATCCTGAAGGATTTTTGATGTTCTAGACGAAAATCAAATCACACCCAAAACCATCACCTGATCCTTCCCAACCCCCAAAATCGATCAAGACTTCAAAATAGATACTTGACATGTACTAGAAAAAGATACTCCTAATCAAAATCTATCATTATAAATATAGATGAGTCATTTTGGAGCATCCTGAAGGATTTTTGATGTTCTAGACGAAAATCAAATCACACCCAAAACCATCACCTGATCCTTCCCAACCCCCAAAATCGATCAAGACTTCAAAATAGATACTTGACATGTACTAGAAAAAGATACTCCTAATCAAGATCTATCATTATAGATATAGATGAGTCATTTTGGAGCATCCTGAAGGATTTTTGATGTTCTAGACGAAAATCAAATCACACCCAAAACCATCACCTGATCCTTCCCAACCCCCAAAATCGATCAAGACTTCAAAATAGATACTTGACATGTACTAGAAAAAGATACTCCTAATCAAGATCTATCATTATAGATATAGATGAGTCATTTTGGAGCATCCTGAAGGATTTTTGATGTTCTAGACGAAAATCAAATCACACCCAAAACCATCACCTGATCCTTCCCAACCCCCAAAATCGATCAAGACTTCAAAATAGATACTTGACATGTACTAGAAAAAGATACTCCTAATCAAGATCTATCATTATAGATATAGATGAGTCATTTTGGAGCATCCTGAAGGATTTTTGATGTTCTAGACGAAAATCAAATCACACCCAAAACCATCACCTGATCCTTCCCAACCCCCAAAATCGATCAAGACTTCAAAATAGATACTTGACATGTATATAGATATAGATGAGTCATTTTGGAGCATCCTGAAGGATTTTTGATGTTCTAGACGAAAATCAAATCACACCCAAAACCATCACCTGATCCTTCCCAACCCCCAAAATCGATCAAGACTTCAAAATAGATACTTGACATGTACTAGAAAAAGATACTCCTAATCAAGATCTATCATTATAGATATAGATGAGTCATTTTGGAGCATCCTGAAGGATTTTTGATGTTCTAGACGAAAATCAAATCACACCCAAAACCATCACCTGATCCTTCCCAATCCCCAAAATCGATCAAGACTTCAAAATAGATACTTGACATGTACTAGAAAAAGATACTCCTAATCAAGATCTATCATTATAGATATAGATGAGTCATTTTGGAGCATCCTGAAGGATTTTTGATGTTCTAGACGAAAATCAAATCACACCCAAAACCATCACCTGATCCTTCCCAACCCCCAAAATCGATCAAGACTTCAAAATAGATACTTGACATGTACTAGAAAAAGATACTCCTAATCAAGATCTATCATTATAGATATAGATGAGTCATTTTGGAGCATCCTGAAGGATTTTTGATGTTCTAGACGAAAATCAAATCACACCCAAAACCATCACCTGATCCTTCCCAACCCCCAAAATCGATCAAGACTTCAAAATAGATACTTAACATGTACTAGAAAAAGATACTCCTAATCAAGATCTATCATTATAGATATAGATGAGTCATTTTGGAGCATCCTGAAGGATTTTTGATGTTCTAGACGAAAATCAAATCACACCCAAAACCATCACCTGATCCTTCCCAACCCCCAAAATCGATCAAGACTTCAAAATAGATACTTGACATGTACTAGAAAAAGATACTCCTAATCAAGATCTATCACTATAGATATAGATGAGTCATTTTGGAGCATCCTGAAGGATTTTTGATGTTCTAGACGAAAATCAAATCACACCCAAAACCATCACCTGATCCTTCCCAACCCCCAAAATCGATCAAGACTTCAAAATAGATACTTGACATGTACTAGAAAAAGATACTCCTAATCAAGATCTATCATTATAGATATAGATGAGTCATTTTGGAGCATCCTGAAGGATTTTTGATGTTCTAGACGAAAATCAAATCACACCCAAAACCATCACCTGATCTTTCCCAACCCCCAAAATCGATCAAGACTTCAAAATAGATACTTGACATGTACTAGAAAAAGATACTCCTAATCAAGATCTATCATTATAGATATAGATGAGTCATTTTGGAACATCCTGAAGGATTTTTGATGTTCTAGACGAAAATCAAATCACACCCAAAACCATCACCTGATCCTTCCCAACCCCCAAAATCGATCAAGACTTCAAAATAGATACTTGACATGTACTAGAAAAAGATACTCCTAATCAAGATCTATCATTATAGATATAGATGAGTCATTTTGGAGCATCCTGAAGGATTTTTGATGTTCTAGACGAAAATCAAATCACACCCAAAACCATCACCTGATCCTTCCCAACCCCCAAAATCGATCAAGACTTCAAAATAGATACTTGACATGTACTAGAAAAAGATACTCCTAATCAAGATCTATCATTATAGATATAGATGAGTCATTTTGGAGCATCCTGAAGGATTTTTGATGTTCTAGACGAAAATCAAATCACACCCAAAACCATCACCTGATCCTTCCCAACCCCCAAAATCGATCAAGACTTCAAAATAGATACTTGACATGTACTAGAAAAAGATACTCCTAATCAAGATCTATCAATTTAGATATAGATGAGTCATTTTGGAGCATCCTGAAGGATTTTTGATGTTCTAGACGAAAATCAAATCACACCCAAAACCATCACCTGATCCTTCCCAACCCCCAAAATCGATCAAGACTTCAAAATAGATACTTGACATGTACTAGAAAAAGATACTCCTAATCAAGATCTATCATTATAGATATAGATGAGTCATTTTGGAGCATCCTGAAGGATTTTTGATGTTCTAGACGAAAATCAAATCACACCCAAAACCATCACCTGATCCTTCCCAACCCCCAAAATCGATCAAGACTTCAAAATAGATACTTGACATGTACTAAAAAAAGATACTCCTAATCAAGATCTATCATTATAGATATAGATGAGTCATTTTGGAGCATCCTGAAGGATTTTTGATGTTCTAGACGAAAATCAAATCACACCCAAAACCATCACCTGATCCTTCCCAACCCCCAAAATCGATCAAGACTTCAAAATAGATACTTGACATGTACTAGAAAAAGATACTCCTAATCAAGATCTATCATTATAGATATAGATGAGTCATTTTGGAGCATCCTGAAGGATTTTTGATGTTCTAGACGAAAATCAAATCACACCCAAAACCATCACCTGATCCTTCCCAACCCCCAAAATCGATCAAGACTTCAAAATAGATACTTGACATGTACTAGAAAAAGATACTCCTAATCAAGATCTATCATTATAGATATAGATGAGTCATTTTGGAGCATCCTGAAGGATTTTTGATGTTCTAGACGAAAATCAAATCACACCCAAAACCATCACCTGATCCTTCCCAACCCCCAAAATCGATCAAGACTTCAAAATAGATACTGGACATGTACTAGAAAAAGATACTCCTAATCAAGATCTATCATTATAGATATAGATGAGTCATTTTGGAGCATCCTGAAGGATTTTTGATGTTCTAGACGAAAATCAAATCACACCCAAAACCATCACCTGATCCTTCCCAACCCCCAAAATCGATCAAGACTTCAAAATAGATACTTGACATGTACTAGAAAAAGATACTCCTAATCAAGATCTATCATTATAGATATAGATGAGTCATTTTGGAGCATCCTGAAGGATTTTTGATGTTCTAGACGAAAATCAAATCACACCCAAAACCATCACCTGATCCTTCCCAACCCCCAAAATCGATCAAGACTTCAAAATAGATACTTGACATGTACTAGAAAAAGATACTCCTAATCAAGATCTATCATTATAGATATAGATGAGTCATTTTGGAGCATCGTGAAGGATTTTTGATGTTCTAGACGAAAATCAAACCACACCCAAAACCATCACCTGATCCTTCCCAACCCCCAAAATCGATCAAGACTTCAAAATAGATACTTGACATGTACTAGAAAAAGATACTCCTAATCAAGATCTATCATTATAGATATAGATGAGTCATTTTGGAGCATCATGAAGGATTTTTGATGTTCTAGACGAAAATCAAATCACACCCAAAACCATCACCTGATCCTTCCCAACCCCCAAAATCGATCAAGACTTCAAAATAGATACTTGACATGTACTAGAAAAAGATACTCCTAATCAAGATCTATCATTATAGATATAGATGAGTCATTTTGGAGCATCCTGAAGGATTTTTGATGTTCTAGACGAAAATCAAATCACACCCAAAACCATCACCTGATCCTTCCCAACCCCCAAAATCGATCAAGACTTCAAAATAGATACTTGACATGTACTAGAAAAAGATACTCCTAATCAAGATCTATCATTATAGATATAGATGAGTCATTTTGGAGCATCCTGAAGGATTTTTGATGTTCTAGACGAAAATCAAATCACACCCAAAACCATCACCTGATCCTTCCCAACCCCCAAAATCGATCAAGACTTCAAAATAGATACTTGACATGTACTAGAAAAAGATACTCCTAATCAAGATCTATCATTATAGATATAGATGAGTCATTTTGGAGCATCCTGAAGGATTTTTGATGTTCTAGACGAAAATCAAATCACACCCAAAACCATCACCTGATCCTTCCCAACCCCCAAAATCGATCAAGACTTCAAAATAGATACTTGACATGTACTAGAAAAAGATACTCCTAATCAAGATCTATCATTATAGATATAGATGAGTCATTTTGGAGCATCCTGAAGGATTTTTGATGTTCTAGACGAAAATCAAATCACACCCAAAACCATCACCTGATCCTTCCCAACCCCCAAAATCGATCAAGACTTCAAAATAGATACTTGACATGTACTAGAAAAAGATACTCCTAATCAAGATCTATCATTATAGATATAGATGAGTCATTTTGGAGCATGCTGAAGGATTTTTGATGTTCTAGACGAAAATCAAATCACACCCAAAACCATCACCTGATCCTTCCCAACCCCCAAAATCGATCAAGACTTCAAAATAGATACTTGACATGTACTAGAAAAAGATACTCCTAATCAAGATCTATCATTATAGATATAGATGAGTCATTTTGGAGCATCCTGAAGGATTTTTGATGTTCTAGACGAAAATCAAATCACACCCAAAACCATCACCTGATCCTTCCCAACCCCCAAAATCGATCAAGACTTCAAAATAGATACTTGACATGTACTAGAAAAAGATACTCCTAATCAAGATCTATCATTATAGATATAGATGAGTCATTTTGGAGCATCCTGAAGGATTTTTGATGTTCTAGACGAAAATCAAATCACACCCAAAACCATCACCTGATCCTTCCCAACCCCCAAAATCGATCAAGACTTCAAAATAGATACTTGACATGTACTAGAAAAAGATACTCCTAATCAAGATCTATCATTATAGATATAGATGAGTCATTTTGGAGCATCCTGAAGGATTTTTGATGTTCTAGACGAAAATCAAATCACACCCAAAACCATCACCTGATCCTTCCCAACCCCCAAAATCGATCAAGACTTCAAAATAGATACTTGACATGTACTAGAAAAAGATACTCCTAATCAAGATCTATCATTATAGATATAGATGAGTCATTTTGGAGCATCCTGAAGGATTTTTGATGTTCTAGACGAAAATCAAATCACACCCAAAACCATCACCTGATCCTTCCCAACCCCCAAAATCGATCAAGACTTCAAAATAGATACTTGACATGTACTAGAAAAAGATACTCCTAATCAAGATCTATCATTATAGATATAGATGAGTCATTTTGGAGCATCCTGAAGGATTTTTGATGTTCTAGACGAAAATCAAATCACACCCAAAACCATCACCTGATCCTTCCCAACCCCCAAAATCGATCAAGACTTCAAAATAGATACTTGACATGTACTAGAAAAAGATACTCCTAATCAAGATCTATCATTATAGATATAGATGAGTCATTTTGGAGCATCCTGAAGGATTTTTGATGTTCTAGACGAAAATCAAATCACACCCAAAACCATCACCTGATCCTTCCCAACCCCCAAAATCGATCAAGACTTCAAAATAGATACTTGACATGTACTAGAAAAAGATACTCCTAATCAAGATCTATCATTATAGATATAGATGAGTCATTTTGGAGCATCCTGAAGGATTTTTGATGTTCTAGACGAAAATCAAATCACACCCAAAACCATCACCTGATCCTTCCCAACCCCCAAAATCGATCAAGACTTCAAAATAGATACTTGACATGTACTAGAAAAAGATACTCCTAATCAAGATCTATCATTATAGATATAGATGAGTCATTTTGGAGCATCCTGAAGGATTTTTGATGTTCTAGACGAAAATCAAATCACACCCAAAACCATCACCTGATCCTTCCCAACCCCCAAAATCGATCAAGACTTCAAAATAGATACTTGACATGTACTAGAAAAAGATACTCCTAATCAAGATCTATCATTATAGATATAGATGAGTCATTTTGGAGCATCCTGAAGGATTTTTGATGTTCTAGACGAAAATCAAATCACACCCAAAACCATCACCTGATCCTTCCCAACCCCCAAAATCGATCAAGACTTCAAAATAGATACTTGACATGTACTAGAAAAAGATACTCCTAATCAAGATCTATCATTATAGATATAGATGAGTCATTTTGGAGCATCCTGAAGGATTTTTGATGTTCTAGACGAAAATCAAATCACACCCAAAACCATCACCTGATCCTTCCCAACCCCCAAAATCGATCAAGACTTCAAAATAGATACTTGACATGTACTAGAAAAAGATA